>NC_092254.1:4625000-4807500 GCF_036320965.1 Panulirus ornatus | reverse complement strand
GAGTCTTACCACTGGGAGTCTTACCACTGGAGTCTTACCACTGGGAGTCTTACCACTGGAAGTCTTACCACTGGAGTCTTACCACTGGGAGTCTTACCACTGGGAGTCTTACCACTGGAGTCTTACCACTGGGAGTCTTACCACTGGGAGTCTTACCACTGGAGTCTTACCACTGGAGTCTTACCACTGGAGTCTTACCACTGGGAGTCTTACCACTGGGAGTCTTACCACTGGAGTCTTACCACTGGGAGTCTTACCACTGGGAGTCTTACCACTGGAGTCTTACCACTGGGAGTCTTACCACTGGGAGTCTTACCACTGGAGTCTTACCACTGGAGTCTTACCACTGGAAGTCTTACCACTGGAGTCTTACCACTGGAAGTCTTACCACTGGAAGTCTTACCACTGGAGTCTTACCACTGGGAGTCTTACCACTGGGAGTCTTACCACTGGAAGTCTTACCACTGGAAGCACGTGCACTCCACTCATTCCTGCCATATTCCTCGCGAACCCCTCCTCCTATACAGCAACATGACACACACACGCCAGCCTTCCTCTTTAATCACCTCGACAACCAGACCGCCCAACCACCAACCCACGACACCCGTATAAACCCGACGCATTCACGCGCACCAAACGTTAACCACATGAGTCTGTGTCACGTCCCAGGACTGGGCCGCCCACCACCACCACACGATGCAGACCAACACAGCCTACCCCACACACGACCCTTCCTGCTCACACCCTCATCGTCACTCTCAAGACACAATGCACACTTCACCCTTCCGCTGCCCATCCCCCAGCCCAGCAAACGAAGCTTCATCCTTTCTTTGATCACAGAGGTTTGTGACCGCACGGGGAGGACGTGACTGACCACCTAAGACCCGTGGCATTACCGTGGAGGAGGCTGATCGCCCGTACCTCCCTTCGCACTAATTCTTACGACGCTAATCAGCGAGGCACAGTGTGAGACAATAGACTCGACGCTGTGTTACCTGTGTCCTATAGTCAGACACAAGACGCAAACGTCACACCGCTGATATCCACCAAGAAGGAACAGAAAGTAAATATGTTTTTTTTTTTTTCTTCTTCCAGGAGGGGCGAGGTCCACTTCCTTCCTGCCTTGCCTGTTTCCAGAAGGTTGAATTAAGCAAGACTTGTGGGGGAGGAGGGAAGGGTAATTCGCAGTCGTGATGGCGCCACCCTTGGGCATAATGGAACGACCTTTGGGCACTTGGCACCACGCTGGAGTATGATGGAACGACCCTTGGGCAAGACCCCTTGTACTCGACGGTACCATCATTCGACCAGGGCGGCAGGACCCTTGAGCACGACGCTACGACCCCTTACCACGACGCTACGACACAAAACAGATACAAACCTTGAGCACAACGGTACGACCTTCGTATCTGAACCGGTACGACCCTCGGCCTGGCCTCTAAACCTGATGACCCTTTGAACAAAGGTATCGAACCACTGTTCTCAGGAGGACAAAGAAGGATTTCAGCCAGACAGAACACGACCAACAACAATCTCTCTCTCTCTCTCTCTCTCTCTCTCTCTCTCTCTCTCTCTCTGAAATACTTTTGGTCGTTTGTGTCGCTAAGCCGTCAGCTGCGGCGCTGGACACGACGACAACCTCCCCCCCCCCCTCCCGCATGACCTCGCCTAAGCCAGACCGGATGCAGGGGTACAAACGGTACAAATGCACCACTCATCCACTCCCAGCCTGATGGATGGATGGATACGGAACGTTCCCTACACAACCACAGAGTCATAACGACGGGATACTGTGAAATGAGTCGTTGCTGCGATCATAACAACAACAGAGACCTTAGTGTGAGGGGATACAGCGGGGGTGGGGTGGCGTGGGGGTATATACTGTACCCATCACCTGAACACCTGGATGGGGGAACTGTTCAGCGGGTGAACTATCTATCCCCTTCATTCACGTACATGGATGACATCTTCAATAAGTTACTTATATAAGTCTATCAAGTTACTTATATATATGTATATTCGACCCAGATCAGGTATGTTTCGCAGGCATGGTCATCTAACTTCACGAAACATAGAAGAAAAAAAATAAGTTAATTGAGAAGATGCAGAGGACTGCCACAACGATGGTACGTGAAATGAGAAAGATGAGACACAGGATGTTAGAGGCCATCCATTTGCCAACCATGGAAAAAAGAAGACTTGGGGAAGACTTGATCACAGCCTTCAAGTTTCTACAACCACCCTGACAATGTGGGTAGTTTACTGTACAGTTCCTGAACTGTTGCAAAGCACGAGTGACGAACAACACAACAGAAAATACCTGGGATAAGTACAGTGATGATACTATGAATACAGAAAGTATACACACAAGTTTACAAAGCTGTGTGTTTAGTAAGACAATGTTCGATAGATGGGACCCCCCACGAGTGTAGAATTCCCTCCTCCCACAGAACAAAAGAGAAACTACACACACACACACACACACACACATACACACACACACACACACACACACACACACACACACACACATACACATACACACACACACACACACACACACACACACACACACACACATACACACACACACATACACACACACACACATACACACACACACACACACACACACACACACACACACACACACACACACACACCAGCCACTGAGCTTAACCTCCTCCAGCTGCCACAAGGATCAGGCAGGAGAAGCTGAGCAACCTTGGCCGCTGTGGTTGAGTCGGTGGTGAGAGGTGGTGATGTGTTGGTGCCATGGGCTACCCCGCTCCAAGACCTGCACATGGCCGTCCACTGGGTGGGGAACCTGGACTTTGGAATCACAGTTCTGTCCACTGTGGTTATAATGGTTCTGTGGCCACTGTGATACTGTTGTTACAACTCTTTAGATGGCAACGACTCATAACGGTTGTATCTGTTGACGTCGCACCACCTACACTAAACCCCTTGCTTTAGTGCCTACAACTGTTGTACCTTCCACTGTTACCAGCGACTGTAGTACGAACAACAACAACAACAGCAGATTTTGTCCCATGTACACTGTACCTGCTACAGCAGTACCTACGACTGTTGCAACTGCACCTGCAACATGAAACGTCAAACATGCAGGAGCTGCATGTTACAAGAACCACATGATGTCAACCAACTATAATGCGCGCCCAACGAAGAAATAAATACAGGTGCACTATGCATCAACAAACATGGCCACCACACACTAACAAACAACATATAACAACATTTCATCGAGTAATAACTAGATACCAACATGAATACATCACTTCCAGACATTGTCTAACATCCATCTCCTCACAATGCAATATTTACATACACTGACACAACAGTGTAAGTTTAATAACGACAGTCGTTGTTCAATATGAATACGTGCAGAACTTAACACCTGTGCATATCTGTAACATGCACAGGGGTATAATAAAACACCCACATACACTACTCACGTATGCACAGTTCAGCAACCACATTTTGCACATGTCAACATCTCAACTTGATCATAAAACTGCCCTGTAAATCGATGACTGTACACCTGGCATGCAAAACTTGCAGGTTAAGGAGAGACACACTTGCCCTAGTTAATAACACCCACAGAACATAACATATGCAAAGTATACCACGAGGCAAGTGTGGACTGACGAAAAAACAATACACAAAATCACATCAAACAGTGTCAATGAAACTTTTGAAATCTAAAATTTGAATCTGTCATTTGAGGAAACAGTCGTGGACCATATGTGCATCCACGATTTACAACTTCTGTAAAACTCTTCAACAACCTTCGTAGAAAATAGCAAGCCTTGGCCTCTGCAGCGCGCATCAGGAAGTATCAACAAATTTAGACTTGCTGCAACTCGCCTTGGCCCAGCGCCAGCCACCACTCCGGATAATGTCATCCTCAAATACCTGATTACACACACAATATCCGGACTGTTGGTGGCGCTAAAACCTTGGAATTCTCTTCATTACTCACAACAGCAAGACGTGGAATTCGGATACAATGACCCCCATCGCCTTGGTAAATACTCTCAGTAAATTCCCGAGAGTCCGCTTAAGACTCCTTCTTCTTCTTCTGGGCCAAAGGTAAATGGAATTCGAGTTCTTAAGTAAAGCATCAAGAAGGGAAAGTTGAACGCCACTCCCGCGGACATGCAGGAGTAGATGCCAGTTAGTGCTTTTTTCAAGGACTAAGGTGAAGCATGCCAGTGGAGGTCGTTGATAATTTATTAACCTTCTGAGCAAGACGGTACGACTTTGGAGCACGACGCTGCGACCCCTTGAACCCGATCGTACGACCAATGGACGTGAGAGCCTGGTCGGCCTTTGACCAAGCCCTTAAGGGCTGAAAAAAATAAGACCGTCTTACCCTAGCAAGGGTCGTGTGGTCGTCAGTGACTTCGTCCACTGCCGACCCTCGCCTGACCTCACTGTACAAGTTTGGTACAAGATTAAACATACAGGAACTAGGGTAAGGTGGCCACTGTAATTCATAAGAACAAAAGTGGAAGTAATACTAAACCCACTGACACTGTACCACTGTTACAACCCTACACATGATGTCAGTGTAACTCCTGATGATGAATTAATGATATTACCAGTAAATATATTACGCCAGTGTTATCATGTCACTGTTGAATGTACTGTCTGCAGTATTGTACAGATGGAACAGTACAGACTAATGTACACAAGGTGTAACTTTGGACGTTACCTATGCTTAAGTCTCAAATGATACTTTTTTCAACATGAAAATATTAGGATACTGCTTTTTCAGCGTAATCAAAATTATACTACTACTACTGCTACTACTACTACTACTACTACTACTAATAATAATAATAATAATAATAATAATAATAATAACAATAACAATAATCAGTCAGGACGTAATTCATTTATGATTCTAACTTCATAAATCATATTGTCAATTACGGTGAGTGGAGCGAGGGAAGTCAGCCATGTATGCACCTTCGCCGGAAATTCATTTTGCACCACCGGGGTCTTCAACCTCAGCCTGGCAGAGAGCGGGGACGCCCGGCTGGTCGAGGGTTTTGGCAACATTGTGAAAGGTGATGGTGACCCATTTTGTACGAGTCGTGGACGATACTTTTACATCCTTACACCAAAGTGAACTAAGAGTTTGACTACACCAACCTTAACAAAAACCCTAACATAAGACATGATATTACACCCAGAGGCAAACCATCTAACGACCAAACTTACAACCCTAACAAGCATATCAAAGACTCCCGTCATACAGTGTACGTGCAGAATAACCGTGAGCCACCGAGGCGTGGCTGATACAACCCCACTTCCATTATGCGAGGAAGATGGTTTAACGGTTACCCCAGGTGCCTTGGACCTCTGGAGAACACCAGGAGGACAAACAAGTGAAGAAAAAAAATGTTTTAGAACATCTAGTTTAACTAGGAATACATTTTTAGAAGAGTAAACTTAAATAGACATAACAGTTCAAATGTTTGAGGAAAAAACATGACTAGGTGTAAGTGGTATTGTAGGAAACATGCATAATACATAAAAATCACAGGAAAATTATACAAACAAGACACACGGGAATTTTGATCTAAAAAAAAAAAAAAATCTTGATCGGTATTTTCAATGGATCCATTTTTCGATTTTTTTTTTTTTCCCGAAGGATGAAGCCTTCAACTAGCTCACCGTGGTGTAAACATGGCCACCTACACAACCAGACAAACCCTAACTGTTGGTGAAGCGGAGGGCCGACAAGGGTAACACCTGACGTGGATATGTGTAGTCACGAGGTGCTTCACAGCAGTCTTAAAATACATGATGAACTGCACGCAGCAGCATTCATGTAAAGTTCGGAGCCTATATAAAAGACACGTCAACCGAGCAACGGTCATATGCGCTTCTGGTCAAATCTCTTCCCATCAGGTTTTTAGAAGATGTCAATGTGTGGACTTTCCGCTTGAAACCAAGACGGACATCGAGCGAGACAACGAACTGACTTGTACATAAGATCCAGCCTCTCTGGCTCTGGGAGTTTCACCATGAATTTGCTGAAGGCAGCACTGTTAAAAAGTGGGGTCAGTGTCTCTTGCTGAATAACCTCCACAAACTTCCCTCTGGTTGTGTGAACTTTCCTTCAAAAAATCAAAACAAAGTAAGCCAAGCTCCGTTACTTTCACGACACATAACGTTCACTGAAGATCTTTATCACTTTATATCGACCTTTTCACCTCTTGATAACAAGATGACCCTTGATCACGAGAGCACGATCCCTGGGTGTGATGGCGTGACTTTTGACCTGACCCTTACAGGTCAACATGTCATATCAAACCCAAGGGTTCGACGTCGTGCTCAAGGGTCGTACAACTACACTCAAGGGTAGATCATCGAGTTTAAAAGCCTTGGTTTTAACCGTGGTCAAGGGATTCCAATCGTGACTAAGCCCTTAACAAGGTACTAGATCCCTTGAAATAATATATATCTATAGCTTGGTCTCCGACAACCTTCCTGTGTAATTCAAATGCCTTTACAAGTAATTATCCAAAACTTATGAGCAATAAGGCGCCTAACCAAGCCTAGCCAGCCTCCGGCAGTGTTGCACCACCCAATGCCACGCTGTCCACCACATATGAGTCATCATATAACTGTGATAAAGCCAACATCATCATCTTCATCATCCATCCTTGTGTGTGGAATCAAACCCTTGAACCCAGTGGTACGACCCCCTGAACACGATCGTTCGACACTCGAACATGAGGTTCCGACCCTTTAAGCAAGACCACCTAACGTCAGACCAGAACCTTAAGGGTCGTGGTCAAAGACCATACCCAAGGGTGGTGCTACCGTTGCTCGGAAGGTCGTATACTTGGGCTCAACGGGTTAAAACAGGAAAAGAAAGTAAGGCGGTCGAGCGACCCAGACCGAGTCATAGCAACAGGACCAATGCGCTTGACCACCCGGGCAACCAGACCAGTCATGGGCGTGGCTAACTTCAAGTTGGATAATGTTACTCGTTTCAATAAACTTAAACACCTGGCAACAACCAGTTGATTTAACTTGGTTATGAACAAGTAACCACACTATCAAACAGGCTATTGACTGATAAAGTCACGTTATCAAGCTGAACTGGGTGGAAGTATAACGAATCGTTCATTAATGAAATCCTTTCCATGATTCAGTTTTTCTTCACAGAATACTAAGCAGGTATACACAAGTTAAAGAACGAGGACTTAATGAAGTCAACTTGTCTTTACATCATCCTGAACACACACACACACACACACACACAAAACTCACTTATCTCCAACGCTAAATATGCACTTTGTTTACACAAAACAGTTACTAGTAGCATTACTGTATACAAATGTGGGACCCCACGAATGTATAACTCTCTTCCCGTAAGTAAAAAAAAAAAAAATCTCCAGAACATACCAGAACTCTAAACATTTCATATCTCTACGTTAACAGCTTTCTGATGAGATTTCCATGTTACATTTCAACACTTGGTTATCGAAAAATGACGCAAACGAACATACACTGAAGTCACATAGTTACGTCAGTATGAAATAAATCAGTACAGAGAAGCAGACGCACGAATATGCATGAATATTTAAGAGCAGCTGCCAGTCTCAATGGCAGCAACCATAGAACTGGATAAGAAACCTCGAAGTCGAAAGGAAGCATAGACACTTTTGACTACATCCAACATTTTATATTCCTATAACAGCTCTATAAAGGAAGTTCAGGATATATGTCTTATAATCGGTTAGGCTGGCCACCTCGAATAGTGTTTTATATTTAGTAGAGAACACTGGTTTCGTAAGTCAAGATGTACCCTCGACCCTCGTACGAGTTTGGGAACAAAAACTATCATCACGCGCCAGGCAGCGGTGTCAATGTTTGTTGTGCGTCCGGCAGCAGTGTCATTGCGACAAGAGTCGTACATGGTTTTCTTCAACAATGGCCGTTCGTCTTATTACCTCAAGATAGACAAGGAGCTTCCTTCAGTATGCAACGAACCATATGGAATACGACAAGATGCAAAAGATATACGTGATATGGGAGAATATCATGAGCTGTGCAAAAAGGAAAAAGGTACATACAGGCAATGCAGTTCATAATCATTTCCCCACAGTTTACATATCAATACACAAAATAAACAAATATATATTTTGTAATAAGCACAGAATCTGCACTCTGTATGAAAACAGAATGGTATCACGAAAGTTTAAAGCAATGGCAAGTATTGTAATATATATCACACAGAAACTCGACATATTCAGATATTGTATGACTACAGACACGGTAGCATCTGTAAATGGTAATAAACTGTCCAATAAATATCGCGCAATATATAATATGAACATTTGTACACTACTGACATAAAAACGTAAGATATTTTGAATGAATACATCATACAAAACAAATGTATCTTATCGGACATATACAGGAGTCGTACCATATCAATAAAGATGTAAACTTTATGATACATACGAAATAGTGTGGTTTACCATCAAAATTATACATAGTATTCCAAAAATAAATTACACTCGGGACTCGACTATCAAACCTGAATATCAAATACAGGCACTTGCATATACACAAGAATGTTAGTCATTTTGCAATCATGCTACGAGAAGCAGGTGTGTCATCCACATTTGTAGAAACAAAACATTAGACATTACACCATAAAATATTTCATCACGAAGCGTAATCCACCAGCACCCTCATTCTACAAATAACTCTACACGCATGTGTTGTCTCCTCTGAATGGGCTCAACTGTTAACGTAACTGTCCCTATGTTGTTTCTAAGCTTAAGCCAGACTACGACCTCTCAAAAACACCCATCTAGTGAGGGAGGGACGTCTGCGGCCTCCATGATCCCCGCCCACCACAGAAGCCGCTCCTGGCCCCTCGCCAAGTGTCAGCCGACACCTAGCACACACCCGTGGTGCACGACCTGAGATAACGAACCCCTTATCCTGTTTGTCAGGCCATGGCTGCTGCTTACTCCTCACCAGCTTTATCTGTGGCTTTATCGGGACTTTTATCTGTTCCACATCCTCAACAGCCACGTGACCTCACCCAGCTATCTAGTAAAACATTTCTCTCCAACGTACTTTCACCTTGATTTTGAAGTGTCTCAAAGAATCATACGATTTTTGTTTTGTGTCTGAATATACTTCGTTTTTCCTCGATATGGGAAGACGGTGAAAAGAATGGTTAGGTGGACAGTCGGTAGTCTAGTCAGACTGCTGCTTGGGCGACTGGATAGTTGGGCTGCTATTAAACTGGTTTCGGGTATGGTGATGCCATTGCTTCTGGCGTTGACTGCTTGGTTACGGGGACCGATGATGATTGGGTTGGGTTTTTCTGCCCCGATGGATGGATGCTGTCTGGCTACTGAGTGTGTGTGTGTGTGTGTGTGGCCAGATGTACGGAAGACCAACTGGCTGGGAAGGTAAGTACCTGGAGGCCTCCTACCTGTCTGCCTAAGCTGTCAGGAGAATGGATTGATTTGAAGGCTGCTTTCACTGGAACTGGTGAGGTAGATTCACTGGTCGGATGATTATTGCTGGATGGCTTTTAAGTATGTCTGATGGGTGAGTGCGTTGTATGTAGTGATTTGTCAGTTGGGTGACTGGTTTATGGGTTAAACAAGAGGCTGATTAGCAGATAAGATTTTCGATTGATGAGTCGGTTGTCTAGTGTGCGCAATGAACGCTGAATGATTATATGACTGTATGGTGAGGTATTTGGGTTGGGAACTAATTTGAGTGGCGTTTGTGCGCAGTTCCCTAGTACCTCAACTACTCGGTAACAGAACTACTTCGTGGGATAATGTTAGGCAGGAATTACGAGCAAGCTGGTCATTGATCAATGATCATAACTAACACAGGGACGATCCTCATGATGCACGACTGTAATATCCTCTCGTAAACTGGTTGGTGGTGATGCCAAAGCATCTAGGTGATTGGCTGGTTTATTATCAACAAGTTTCGACAGCAGGTTGTGGACCATTTCACCATTATGATACTATGATTTGCAAAACTGACATGAATTTCGCTATCATAACTCATTCTTGAATAACACCTCGACTGAGCATGACGGTACGACATTTAAGCACGATGGTACGCCTACTGAGCACGACAGTACATCCTTTGGGTACGATGGCCTTAGGATCATGACGCAGTGCTCATGGTAAGCTTAATACCGTCGTACTCGAGAGATTAATACTTTTTCCGGAACCCTTCACCATCCTGAGTTCCTCTCCCACTGATGCAAAGTCTAAGCTGACCAAAATCCGAGCCCATCTTGCCGCAGCCACACTCGCAACATAACAGACCCTTAAATACCGTGAGCACATGATCCCAACGCTTCGACCAGCCTCAAGCCAACTGCGCCATTGGGCGTGGTCTTGGCTTCACTATGCGCATGCGCGGAAAATCCTTGGCAATCAAAATGAAATTTCAACATTAGCTGGCCTGCTCTAAATATTTTGTCCAGGTAATTAACTGGATTCCCATTAATGTTGGGTGTTGATGTGCATACGAGTGTGGACCATCATCAGAGAGGATTAACTGCTAGATTGGGGTTTCCAGTGACAAACCCCCGCAGGCTGACAGGTCAGGAACAGCCAGTTTCCGGACGGCTGACTTGCTGCCCTAATAATGACTCATAACTGTACAGTATTTCCTCCGCGTGTGCAAAAGTGATGAGCACGGATACACACCAATTCTCATTACAAATGACCTACTACAGTTTCTTGTCTGTAATTATTTATTTTCGCACTACATCACGACCCCCAGCCCCCTCATAATTCAACCCCTTGAGAACAAGTATATGACCCTAAAGTACGACAACACGACCCATAACAAACAGGACGACCCTTAAGCATGACGACCTAAAATTACACTGTACACGTGTAGAGATGAAAACCCAGAGAAGATGGGCAGTGACAAGGTTCATACGACTTGGTCGCTGTGAAAGTAGTGAGGCTGGAATACCTGGTCGTTATGAAATTACTGAGGCTTCACGAGCCGTGACGTTGTAAGAGTAGCAAGGCGGGAGATTTGTCCATGTAACTGTTGCCTTCCCCACCTGGTGCCTAGCAGACCTCGCCACCTCCAGTCATGGAGGTCTACTGACACAACACTGAACTAGTTAACGCAACTTAATACAACATCACTTATTCTCGTTTCCAGGTATGTACGATTTTCTGTTGAACCTGCCCTCATATTATACTAACGACCAGCATGTCAATCCCTGAACTGATGCATTGTTGGAAGAATAACCACTTCCAGTCTGAAGTCTTGGAGGAATAGCAATGAGGGGAGTTCAGTAGCTAATAATCTTGTCAATATCATATGATGTAGGCTTCAAAGTAAAATATTACGACCACATCAAGATTAGACCTTACTTGAAATATGTAAAGATCAAAAAGGTAGAAAAGAAAAAAAGAAAAACATTTTAAGAATTTCACAGGAAAATGAAAATCTATCTTTTTGAAATGGGACTCGTCGTAGTTGTTACAAATGTCATGATGGACCAGAGTTCGGCGCAGTTGCAAAGCTTCGAAGTGTATGGGGGTATACAAGACACGCCGGTGAGTTACCACTGACCACACCTGCGTCAGGTGACGCAATAGTACGCCAAGTGTTACGCGGTCTAGTTAATAATTAGGCAGTGACTCGCAGCCAGCCTTAAGAAGGCGACACCATATCAATATTTCTAATGAAGCTACAAAGTGAAGTAATGGAGCGACGTGGGCTTCAGAATTTTAAATGTTCATCACCTGCTTCACCTTGCCTTAATTCTTAACAATACGGCACATTCATCTTTCTCACATCATCATCGTCTGTTTATCAGCTGTAATGAAAATACTTCAAAGTCAACAAGTGTGGTGATGTAGATTCAGTTCCACATCACCTTCATCATGAACAATACAAACATTTAATAAAGAATATGACCAATAGCCTCTGCTAATCCTAAATATCTATGTATTCCGACGGATTTCCTAACATCTACGCATCTTAAAGAGGGTGAATTAGTACACCAGGCCTAGAAGAGGCAGCGAGCTAACGTGCTGTGAAGCAAGTCATAACAAAGCTGACTCGGCCAACCGAGCAGACTTACAACGCAAGCACATATACCAACCAACCCCTTGGTCTGATATGCCACAAAGTAAGACATGAACAACCTCTGTTCTTTACGAGATAACGTCAAGAGCCCGTTAAGTGTGGTGGGCTCACTTACAAGGTACCAAGTATGGGTGGAGGTGATGCTGCACATAGCAACAGAATACGTTTGGCAGCGGCGCACCTTCCACGTTCATGTTCTCAATTCCCGTCGCTCTCACCACCATGTGCTGCGACACCCACCAGCCACGAGACAAAGCTAACCCATCCTTATGTGTGTATATATATATATATATATATATATATATATATATATATATATATATATATATATATATCAAGGTGGTACATACATAAATAAGCATACATGTTTGCTGTTAAATGAACCTACGGCAAAATGAGTCGAACTGTTAGAAGCAGGTCATGAAAATCAGGACGTACTTGAAGAATAGTGGCCAGGAGCTTCAACATCCCAACATATGATTCTTTTGACATTTCTTTCGAGGAAAATAAATGTTGCATGTCTAGGTACCTTATTTCTTTTTGCAACACCCTAAAGATCATTAACTCCGTCCCCGGTCCATGGGATGGATCAGCCACGCACAGCCAATAAAATCCCTCGTGGACATCCTCCAGGAGGAGGTGACGTCGAGAAACAATTTAATTCTTCCACATTCATTTGATCCGTCGAGATCACCTCCATCATTCATCAACATCATCACACACGATGCCTATGTACTACGTGCATAACATGATCCTATCGTCTGTGTCAGGTCTGGGAAGGTGTGTGTATGTGGTGCGCGGGTAGGAACCCGACACTACCAAGGTTATCTTCAGGACCTGCGTCATCCCACACTAGATCATTAATCCCATTTTCTACTCTTGTAATGAAGAAAATATGTATTACCGAGTGACGTCTGTGTGTTATCTATTGTGTTTTTCGCTGGAACTTGATTACCCTACGATATGAAGCAAGAGATAATGATTCACAATGGTTTGATGACAACATGTGCGGGTAAACGAACACAGATGTGTTTGGTCTCAAAACAGGTAAATATTACACCACCTTCTACAACTTTTGCGACGGAAATAAACCATCCCAGAAATAAATTTGATCCACGCTCTAAATACATAAACCACTACATGCTTTGCAACAGGTACCTGGTACAGAAATTCACATCGATAATTGATTAAAACTTTGTGTACGTGCTAGCAAGATGCTGGCCCCAGGGGTTGATCGTAACGGTTTCCACTCCAGCAGACAACGACTGTACCAGCGGTGGCTCGCCCACCCCTGCTGACGTCGGCAACTTCCCTTGGAAAGCTTGTGGTGAAATGCTATACTCATTTCCAATGAAGTAAATTCCCTCGAATCCCACGTCAGTTCGGAAATAAATGTTCCATACAGCAAGTTCCTGCACGGTTGACTGTGCACATTTCTATGCTAGGTGACCAAGAGGCGAGCTGCTGGTGACACCAACACCTTTACACAAAGCGGTACGATCCGTGGGTGTAAGTGGCCAGCAGGTCTTTGACCTGAACCCTTAAAGGCTCAGGTCACAAATCGTGCCTGTGTCGTAACGTCGTACTCACAAGGGTTAAACAAAATTACAGAATACTCACTCTATAACAAGTCATAACCAACCAACCCCCCCAAAAAAAAAAAAAATTCTAATGCGATGGTATACGGTGCAACCAAGTCTACAATGATTTAACATCTTTTACTTTGTGTGGAACAATCATACATGCAATAGCAGCGACCATACAAACTTTCTTTGCAGGTCATGGATACAGCTGAAGCTTGAATTTAAGGTGACGTTTGTGTATGTTTCCTCGTCTGACGACATCAACTGCACACGTTTTCCATAGAGCTCCCCCCCCCCCATCATAATATCAGGCCGCTAAACAATGATGTGACCTTTAACCTTGCCCTTAATGGTGAGTCATACGGGGCAAAGTCCATGATCGAGCCAACATACCTATGGGTTATATAATCTGAACAATTTTATCAACTAGATATAAAAAAAATCATTTTGATATTCTCTAATCAATAATCCAATTGCCCAAACAATGAAATGCATTTTGAGTGGGGATTAGGGAATTCAGAAACATCTTCAAATTTCAGCCTCAAAGCTGCTTTCATATATTACCAACATAAGAGATAAAGCCGACGGTTCTAGAAGCAGGATCTCTGATGTCAATGTGGATGCAAGATCCACCTTCAGGTCGACGGTATGAGATCCAAGCTGTAAATTTTGTAATTATGAACACTGATTGGAAGACAACCGTAAGATGGAATTTGACTGTAGTTGTGCTTAAAGAATTATTACGTAGATACTACATGCGTGATCCAAGGTGTGGCTGTGGGTGTAGGATGTGGTTGTGTCCTAATATCCCAATATATATGAGTGACCGCTCAACAAACCATAGATGTGGGGGTTCATAGTACGGCCATATTCCTGTACATTTTGTAGGGTATCAGTTGTGTGAGTGAGACCAAGACTAAATCTAGTGTGGATTTCCAGGCGAATGATGGCGTCTGATGTAAGCGAGGCAAGCTGACGTGAGGCTCAGCACTCGCCGCTGGACGAGTAAATGGAGCAAACCAACCGTCCGGCTCAAACAGTAAACAAGTCTGGTTTATCATACATTCTACATAGTTTTCCTGTTCACATCTTCGTTAGTCACATTTGTGTGTGAGGAAATGTTGCCATACGGTCGCATCACAATGATTTCCTCAAATGTTTCCTTACCTGTTCAATACATAAACAGATTAGACTTCCATCCATTGTCTACGGGGTTCCACCAGGAGTTTGTTTTGGTACTTTAAAGTCATGTGGAACCATCAACCAATGGAAGTCTATCTTACAGAAACCTCCACACTCGACCAATCAAAGACTATCTAGCACACTGCCTTCAGAAGGTTAAATCATAAAGTAACCAATCACAGTCAGGAGGTGTGGCTCCGGCTTCCCTTTAAAACCTTGCGCGCGCCACTGCGCCACTACATAGCTTAACGAGTACTTACCTGTGTGAAACGTGCAGTAAAGAGTAACAACCATCATGTCGGATGCATACTTCGATAAATACGATCACTACAACTTCGATGAAAAGTTGGTACATTCGAGAGGCAGTGGGAAGAACCGGTCCAAGCAGGAGGCAGAACAGAATAAACATCATAATGACACCGACGGACACACCCGAAAGATTGTCAATAACATGAAAAACAACGAAGCCAACAACAGAAATGCAGAAGCTACTGGTATAAAACATTAAGAATAATATTCTAGTATGTGGTAAGTACATGACTCCCTGTGACTTAAGAATATAATGTTTTAGGAGTACAGTTAGTGGCTAAGATTCTGTAATGAAGTTCACACGCACCACTGCCATGGCGACCACTTTCCTCTACCATTATTTAGTGTGAAACCTTAAAGACTTGGGAATATATCGGATGCCCAAAACTTAAAAAAAAAATAGATACTATAATGAAGTGTATCTGTAGATATGAACGTGTCAAGTAATTTATTCAGGTTTGCAAAAAATGCTATTCTTACAGTTGTCTAGTATTTTCCACGTAAATAAGGTACTCACACCACAGATCTTTTAAAGCTTTAGGAAATGTGTATATTATAGTGATGATACGTTTGAAAATATTGTTGCTTACCATAATCACACAACCAGAAGCTTGTAAAATCCTGCCTCCCTCTCAGTGCTGCCAGCCAGCCAGCCAAACTGTAACAAAGTAAAAGGCTAACCATTCCCTATATGACTCGATCACATTCCCACCGATTCTGATTTATGTACAGACAAATTGAAGTCTTTCGTACTAAGGGATATATTCATTACTATGTATGTTCCATGACAGGTGTGAAATTTCGTATCCATGAAGTGTAAAATCAGCATTTCTGTACCGCTGAGGACTGCCTGGCATCTGGCAGCCTTTGGCATATGTTGAGGGTGTTGCCGTAACGAGGTCAATCAGGTCTTGGGGCTAATGATTTTTTGACACCAATTCCTGTGTTCGTTTGCAGATGAAATAATCTTTACATATGCTTCGATAGGCAGCGGAATCATTCATAAGGTCTATTTGGATTTGGAAGTTACATTATAATGTAGAGACAAAAATTCCTACTACAGTAATGGTTTGGCGTCCTGTTGATGCCATGTATTTTTAAAACTCGGGTTTTTTTAAACCAGATTACGTCGACTTAAATTGGTAATGTGGAGATCAGGTTGAGTTACGTGTTAGTATTAGTTACATCAAGGTATGACTCATGTGGACGACACACCTGACTAGAGTATCAGCTGTTTGTTGCCATGCAGCCCGGCCACCACGGTTAGCCTTTGTGGAGCGCGGCTCGCTCGCCTGCTCTCTCTCTCTCTCTCTCTCTCTCTCTCTCTCTCTCTCTCTCTCTCTTTAATTTGATTCGGATAACTTTATTTCAGAGACATTATAATCAGAATAAAGTAAATGAACGAAACATTACCCATGTCGTGAAGTAGAACGGAAGAATAGACAGGTGAGCTACTGCAAGTAGAAGTTGACATCTACAACCTGCTCACAAGGTGAACCCAAGGACGTAGCGGCCCTTGCCTTCCGCGGTGGTGGATGTAATTTCGTGGGAGATGTAAGGGTTAAGACTAGGTTGCTGATGAAGTTAACGGTAGGGATGAGGACGACGAGCTAGAACTTAACGTTAGGGTTATAGACGGTCAGAAAATTAAGGGTAGTTTTTTTTATATGCATCGGCTGTAGACGGTCAAGGGTGGAGTTGTGGACACTAAAGCAGATTACTGGGGTAGTGGATAGTCGAGAAGTTGAGAATGGATTTATGAACGTCCGAATAGATAAGGATAGGATTGTGGACGGTCGAGAAGTTACGGTTAAGAAGGGCCAAGAAGTTAAGGGTATTGATGCGATATGGACGGCCGATAAATCATGGATGTGGACGGTCAAGAAGTTATAAGGATGTGGACGAATTAAACGTTATGGGTACAGTTAAAGTGTTTTGGATTGTTGTTCCTGCTGTAAGTCCGTATCGTAGTGACTTTAATTATTACTACTGTCATATTACTCTTCAAAACGTTCTTGAAGTACATCATGGCTTAAATTTTTTAAAACTGGATGTACTCATGATTTATGTGAGGAAGTTATTTCCGTTTGTTGGGGTTAATTTCTGGGATATCGATCCCATCTTCCCACTTTGATCAAGTTCATGGCAGTAGTTCACCTTTCGTAACAAGCCGTCTGGTTGCTTTACGTTTTCTGTGAAACTTGGTAGTGTGAAGAGGCACTCGTGATGCAACCTTGACATTTTTACTTATAAGAAAGTTGGAGGTTGTCATGGTAACCCGGATGCACAGCAGGTAGGATCCTGGTAAAAGGAAGTACCGAAACCTACTTTTTTTTTTTTTTACCGAAAAGGCACATGTATTTAACTAGCAAACTAGCAGTGAAGGCACTTAACCATATTGTGGGACAGGGTTCCTTTTCTCATGCGAATGAACTTTCTAATGATGAACTATGTTGCTTCAGTGCAAACTCAGCATCCCCTGAGTGGAGCCACATCTTGTCATTTCCAGTTATTTACAGTATCCCTTCTTTTCACCCCAGGTTATGTAGGTCCAGACCATGATACAACAATGATAGGTCACGCAACCATTCTCTCAGATCGTGTTTTAGAAATGAAATATACTTGTATGCTTCAGAATGTAACAGTATTTTGTCGCACATCTTTTAAACAAATTATCATTATTAACATAGGATTTTACAAACGTCTTTAGGGGACTTACACCGCATTAATCATTTAAACTCTTCCACAGATTGTTGACGCCGAACCAAAGCCTAGTTTAGACAACGGATCTGGAACGCCTTTGGAATGAATGGGACCATTGCTGCTGCTGCTGGTGTCTGGGGGGTGTTGAGAGCAGCCAGAGGACGTCTTCTTTTACCGAGGATGACAGGAATAGTAATAGAGAAGACGGAATCTATTTACATTTGGAAATCCCTTAAGCAGTGAACCCAAATCAAAATACATTTCTCTTGCTCTGTTTTTACGTATGGAAATCTTCAACACCTTCCAATTGACACGTTAAGCAGGTAGTATCCCAGAGCCAAGCAGCTCGATGATGTTCAAAATGGCTCATATGCTGCATACAGGGCCATCCATTTACAGGCTCATTATGCTCCGTGCAGGGATTTGATGGAAGTTATCCAAACTTTTCCTCCTCAATTTAGATTTACCGGGCTATTTATAAATGTTGTTGGTACTGGTCATTGTTATGATGTGCTATGGTGATGAATGAACTTTGAACTTCTAGCAAAACCTTGCACTGTTACTGATCTTCTCACGTGGTACAAATGATATTTAGATCAGTTCTGGTAATCGCTTGGAGTCACCAGGTGGTTCTACACAGCACCTGAAGGATGCTTGCTTGTTTTATGTTACGTTGTGCCCGTTGTTGTGATAATTAAAATAATGATTTTGTAACACGTTGTTTCACTTATCACTTTTTATGTTGGATCATCCAAAAAGCCAAATAATATTTACGAACTTCTCTCTTCAGTCAACTTATTTTGGTATCATATCCTTACAAATTTAAGCCAGCTCAATCGTCACCGTTTTCAATTAGTGAAATTACAATTTTGGACACGACCTTCAGCGTTCTTAAGCATGTAATTGTAGTCTGACATGTATTTAACGTCTGTTGGCAACGGTGGAAACTAGTCACAAAAAGGAAAAGGGGAATTTTTTTCAGAGTACAATCGATGTTCTCTTAGGCCAAGGAACGCACCGTGATATTGAACGAATCCATGCCATCTTAAGTATAAAAGCTAGTTACTCCTATAAAAGCTAGTTATTCCCTAAGAAAAACATGTCTGCTGGACACACACATACACAATATACCACATCTTTAGCATAAAATAAGTTGTTTAATTTTCAGTCGCTACAGGTCATGATGTGCATACCCTTACCTGCTCATTTTGATTTTTTTCCTGTGGTCCGGTAATGAAGCTTGTTGCTCCCGTACGTGGATACAGAACCCGTGGTGGTCACCAGTGTACTGCAACAAGAAATCAAAAGCATTCTGCATTAATGATTAATAAACCCACTTTCATAATCATGTTCCATGCATTAAATTCGTGTGATCTACCCTCAAAGAACACCATCTCGAAGTCTCCTAACTTTTTTTTTTTGTGTGCTGTCCACATTCACAAATTCATTATTCAGTTTATTCCATTCATCTGCAACTCATACTGGAAGAATACTTCTTCAGGTCTTTTCCAAGAAGTATGTTGCATAATTTCATGCTATGGCCTTTGACTGTTCTATCCATTCATCTTCCCAACAGCCTTGGACTGCAGCCGCCTTTATGCGGTCAAGGATGAAAGATAATACTATCTTAGCCACATCTGAATAACATGTAGATATGACTATTGAGCTTAATCAGTTAACGTGGTGTGAGCCTTTACTGTCGACAAATATCGTAAACATGTCTAACAACATGTACGCTTAAAATGACTACCTTAAATCATAAAGGCAAAACTTAAACAAAAAAATAAAAAGAAAAAAGTAACCCACATCAGAAATGCTGAAAAGCAAATCGTAATGTATCCGGTATTCACGCTTAGTCTCTAGTTCTACATTTATTCATTTCGTGTCCGTTTTCCTTGAGCACTCCTCTCCATCCGAGGTTCAACCCATCACCAACATATTGCTTCTTCGTCTTTATTTTACTGTCGCCTTAATGATTTAGCCGAACTCTATGGGACCATCTGCACACAACCTATGAACTGGAACCATTTGGTATTTTTATTATAGGAAGTGACCACGGTGTTCTACCTATTAGCAGACTAGTATCGTGTGAAACAAACAGAACATATCAACTGACTATCACTTTGCTAATGGAACCTGTTTTAACCTGCATAACTGGACGACAGCAGGTAACTTTACCCATTCCTTCTGCCGGAAATTACCAGCCCCAAGGGGCAATGGTGTAACCTTATTTGTTCCTTCAAGAGTCCGTAGGACTTAAACACTTGTAAGGCCGAGCCCTGATTAATTGTTTTCTATTTCTTTTCCTTTTATCTCTCACCCGAGACGACCCTGACTGGATGCATGTTTTGCCCGTGCCAAGAAAAAAAAAATCGCCTGATTTCCTTAGCAGTTAAGATTTATAATGTTCTCATATAGAAACATGTTACACTCACATTTACCCTTTCATTTCGACTACTAATACGAGGCTTTGATAGGTTCTGTCAACTTTTGCAGTTATTACCTTTACATTAATTAAATAGCTCTACATTTTCCCTTATACACAAGACTCTCATTATCACTGCATAATCCAGTCTAATACAATATTCCACTCAAATTTACGCTTCACAACTTTTCTGTTCCCCAAACACTATACATACAGATCACACTGATGCGGAGTTGTAATGGACTTTTACCTCCAACATTTGCGAGGTAGAAGGAAAAGACAGCAACCTTGGCCAGGGAAGGAAACTTAAAAGCAACTGTTGTGTTAGTTAACCTCAGCGACAACACTAACCATTACAATACCCAGGCGGTAATACATGGCGGCTGCATGTTTCTCCCTACTTCCTGTGAGGGTGTGTATGTGCTCAGACACGTGAGAGAAGTTAAGTGTCAGGTTAAGGGTTAGTTGGGAAGACATCCTTTTAACTGGTATTTAGAACACTGAGGGGGCCACGTGGACTATGCGGTGCACAATTGAACCAAATCGGGCCACAAGGCCATGTAACATCGCAGACTTTCCCCATTAGCCAGCCGAGCCTACCACACACACAACACTGACACTCAGCTAGTCACTATCTATTCTTGATCCCCTTAACCATTATCTTACATAATGAAAAAGATACATTTACACACCATTTCATCCGTAATGATATCAAAATGTCCAAAATATCTCGTAAGACACAGTGTCACCAAGAGTACGAACTTGAAATTAAAAGAACTCACCTTGTCAGGAAAGGACGGCCACGTTGTTTATGTTAGATCGGTTTAATAACTGGCAAGGAGCCGTCCATTTTCTTCATTGTTAAGTAAAACTTGGATAAGGAAAGTTTGCTTTTATGAGAGAACAGTAATCATATATATATATATATATATATATATATATATATATATATATATATATATATATATATATATATATATTATACATAATCAGTTTCCTGCGTCACTGCGTAGCGCCAGGAAACATATGAAGAATGGCCCATCCACTCATACAAACACACACACACATCAACATATACATACACATACACAGTCATATACATAAGTACACATGTACATATTCATGCTTGCCTTCATTTTTTTTCCAACTTATTCTTCATAAGAATATTGGTTATCCTTATATGGAATATAACTTTAATTGATACGACAATAAGTAAGCCTAAACCTTACTCCTCCAAACGCACCATGGCTCTCCAACCTTTTTCATACACATCCTCAAGATATAAAATTCATTCCTTACAAGGCCTGAAACATCACTAAAGACATCTTTTTATGATTTCTAATAAATCAAGCTTTACGTTGCCAGAGGGATGGCATGAATCCTCTTTTGGGGTCATGATCCTTTGCTTGGGAAGCCCTAGGTGAACTGCAGCTGGTTTAAAGCTAAATGTCTCACTTATCATCTAGCCTTATCTCTTTTTCCCCTGTCTGGAAAGTAATATTATGCAATCTCTACTCATCTTCTGGAGCTTCCACAATTTTTGTCTAGGAAATTCAAACATGCATTCTACATTTCAACCAGTATGACATACTATATTTTATGTTCCTACCCATACATTATCAAAATTTCTTTCTACAAAGCATAATGCTTTCACCAACTTTATATTCCATGATGCCTCTCATATATGGAACTCCCCACAAACAACTACCAACAATTTGCAACTATTTATATGTGAAGGATAAATGTCCTCAATCACAGATATAATTGTTCCTCTTTGTAAAGTCAGTTGTTCTATGTTTAAATAATCATTCACAGTATCTGTCACGTTGTTGTGTCTATGAAAGTTTTCATTACAGATCATCAGAATTAAAATTATCTTTGGCATCAATTTCTTTTTTGACAGCATTTCTCACAAGTTTTAATTTCTCTTTATGATTTGCAGAAAAAATCTCCACATGAATATGTAAAAAAAAATATTACTGTATTTTTGTTGTTCTTTTTGTCAAGAAATGAGGTAACCAGTTTACTAGGGAGATAAGAAATAAAGATGCAAGAAAGTAAATATGGAAATATCAAAGTAAACAACAATCAACTAAATCATATATATAATATTATTGAAAATGCTTTGCATATATTAACAAAATTTATTACAAATACATTGACTTAAATTTAACAAACTTGAATCTTTATACCAGTACTCAGTACAGTACTTACACATACAGACATCCCAGATTAACAGTTTAAAGCCTTGGGCAAGTCAATAATCTCATACTTTTCATTACCAACATAATATGGCTTTATTATACTATAAATCACAAGCAAACCATGAAAAATCAATCATACATCTTCTGCATGCCGTAACTACAAATGAGTCACAGGTTACCATGGCATAACAGATCAAGAACCATACCATGGTCTTGGTCATGAGCCATTCTGTGATTTAACAGATCATGAAGCATACCAAGGGTTTCATTATTTATCACAACTAGATTCTACCTTAATCCATAATATACTATAAATTAAACATACAATTAATTATGAGTACAATGTGATTACAAGATATTATGGGTTGTGTGGCATTTATCATATACTGTATAACTTCCAGATTGTAACATAATAACAGCTGTGACTTAATATGATTATGGTTATGACTTGACTTACAGTGCACTGAGGTTTAAGGGGTACCAAGGATACCACAATTTAGATAATATGAGAACAGACAATGCACAATAGTTTTTGCATTTAAGTATCAAAAAAAATTATCACAATTATATGACATGACAATCCATTGTACCCCATTTCTGCATAAATTCATTCTGGTTTTAACCCATCACAACACCAAACTACATAAACAGAGACAGTGTCTTTATCATGGATAACATCAAAACAAATTGCATAACACTCGATAACTTAACAATGAGTATGAGACAGTCCTAGCTAAAGAAATTATTCTTCCTTAGTACTAAGTGGTATCACACCAGAAATAAACTTAGCTATACATCATGTATCTGACTTGCCCTTACTCTTAAGTCTTTGGTATTTAGATAATTGTTCCATAACTCACTACTAATTTAATCCTGATTCAGTCAATAGAAAATTTAATGTCTTACCTTATTCCTTAATTATACAAACTTTCTCATCACTTAAGTAACTGAAATCACAAATCATTCTAACTATCCCATGATATTCCCAAAGTTACAAGGAGTTCCTCTCTATACTCTTGTACTTGTCCACATAACATATACTGTATATGTCTTTTGCAGGTTTCATGTCATCTTGCAGTGTGCAAAATCTGCAATTTGCAAATTTGAACACAGCATGACAGCTTCAACTTAAACAGCCACAATATAATGAAGTTTCTCTGTGCTGCACAGGATAAATTCTTTGTATACAAGGTGGATGACCAACTATCCACAAAAATGAACTATCCATACAGTCTGAAACAGATGTATATGGATGGATTGTAGACAAATGCTTATATATCATGATCACTCACTATTGCACCATACAGCAATCAGACCTAGTGTATCTGTAGTTAATACTCTTGAAAAGCCTGCCACTAAGATTCTTTTTATATTCTTTTCTTACCTGGACATCAACTTGAAACTTAGTCATTACATTTATATTCATACCACTTTTCAACTGATACCTGTGCACATTCGTGAAAACAGTCATTACCATAACCACTGTTGTAAGAGATGCACTAAAACTTTCCTATCCACTATGAAGAAAAGTCCTTCCTTACTTTTCTGAAGTATAACAATATTTAAACTTAAAAAATATATTGCAGCAGATAGCAAAGTTTATTTCCTAGACATGGTGTACCCTACTAAGTTATTCTGGCTTATTACAGATACATATCCCAGCATGTTCAGTTCGCAGTACTGGCCAGTATATGCTGCCATATATTTCAGTACATCTGAGCTGAACATTCCAGTGTTCCTAATAAATATTCCAACAGATCTTTGTTTTATATATGCCAGCATATTCTTGCCATATTTTCCAGTATATTCCAGGATGTTATACTAAACTTTAATATTCCTTAAACCTAGTGGACGACTATTGGACGACCGAGTAACTTTCTCATATACGTATATCATACATTTTGTCATTATATCCTATTTACTACCACTATGGTACTTATTGTCAACATAATATGAAACAATTATTGTATATCAGTATAGCTTGCCACTATTATTACGGTATATGTGCTGGAATCATAGCCTGCTACTTTAATTAATATACATATTGCATTACGGTCTAACCACTATCAGTAGAGCAAAAATTCAGCATGCATTCAATTTGCTAAGGGAATAAAGTTTCAGCTACATTCATCAGTGCTGATGATATCAGGGGAAAATTCTCAGTCAAGATATCAACAAAAGACTTGCACATATATTTCTGCAGTTAGCACTTGAACCAATGTGACTGATTTTCAAGTTCTCTTCATTATGAAAATATGCTATTTTGCAATATAGTTAATTTCAATTATCTGAATTTTTTACCAATCTAATGCCATACTAGACAATTGGTTGCTTTGGTTTTTCCTAATGCATTCAACTAGGTTTAACAAAGTTATTCAAAAACTGGATATTGCAATTTCACTAAGACATTCTTTGGTTGTTTGTTTACTAGGAATGTAATATGAATTACAATGGATCAGAAACAAAACATACAATCCTTCTTTCTCAGGTAACTGGTTTTTAAATAAATCTAAAAGTGCCCATTATTTTGCTGCTATGATTTGTTTTGTCAGTCAAAAACCTCTTTTGATGTCACTAATCAATGGAATTTCATAACCTTTGGGCTCAAGATTTCTTTCTCTGAATTGACTCTATGACAGGAAATCAAGAGATAATCTAGCTTTAGCAGATTAGTCAATTCCACTTTACACACGTGACACAAAAACATCACACAACAACAAATGTGATAGTTTTATTCTGTGTATGACATGTTCTTAATGATGTTATTGAAAATATGGTAATGTTTCAAACAAAATATTCTATTATTCTTCATATGCTCACTACCACATGTCTAAAGCCTGATTTTGATTGCTTGCTGTACACTTACTACTTCACACTGGGTTGGTGCTTGATCTAATCATTAATCTAATGCTGAGATGACAAGACAATGCTTAAAGCTGCATTGTTTAGCTTTTACCAACTTATAGGAGTCTTTATATATATATATATATATATATATATATATATATATATATATATATATATATATAATTGCTGTTTCCTGCATCAGCGAGGTAGTGCCAGGAAACAAACAAAAGAATGGCCCATCCACTCACATACACAAACACAAAACACACACACACACACACATATATATATATATATATATATATATATATATATATATATACTCATAAATGCCCATATACGCACATATACATACATATACATTCACATACACAGGTGTTTGACAATAGAATGGCAGATATAGGGTGTTTTGGTCGGGGTGGTGTGCAAAGTGAGAGGGGTCAGGGAGAATGGATTGGTTAAGAGAGAAGAGGTAATGAAAGCTTTGTGGAAGATGAAGTCCGGCAAGGCAACAGGTTTGGATGGTATTGGGAGAATGGATTGGTTAAGAGAGAAGAGGTAATGAAAGCTTTGTGGAAGATGAAGTCCGGCAAGGCAGCAGGTTTGGATGGTATTGCAGTTGAATTTATCAAAAAAGGGTGACTGTGTTGTTGATTGGTTGGTATAGATATTCAATGTATGTATGGACCATGGTGTAGTGCCTGAAGATTGGCAGAATGCATGAATAGTGCCACTGTACAAAGGCAAAGGGGATAAAGGTGAGTGTTCAAACTAGAGGTATAAGTCTGTTGAGTATTCCTGGGAAATTATATGGGAGGGTATTGATTGAGAGGGTGAAGGCATGTACAGAGCATCAGACTGGGGAAGAGCGGTGTGGTTTCAGAACTGGTAGAGTACGTATGGATCAGGTGTTTGATTTGAAGAATGTGTGTGAGAAATACTTACAAAAACAGATGGATCTGTATGCAGCATTTAAGGATCTGGAGAAAGCACATGATACGGTTGATAAGAGATACTTTGAGGAAGGTCTTAAGAGCATATGTGTGGAAGGTAAGTTGCTAAAAGCAGTGAAAAGTTTTTACCAAGGACGTAAGACATTTATATGAGTAAGAAGAGAGGAAAGTGATTGGTTCCCACTGAATGTCAGTCCGTGGCATGGGTGTGTGATGTCCCCATGGTTGTTTGATTTGTTTATGGATGGGGTGGTTAGGGAGGTAAATGCAAGAAATTTGGAGAGAGGGGCAAGTATGCAGTCTGTTTGGGATGAGAGGGCCTGGGAAGTGAGTCAGTTGTTGTCCGCTGATGATACAGCTCTAGTAGCCAAATCGAGTGAGAAACTGCAGAACTTGGTGACCGAGTTTGGAAAAGTGTGTGAAAGGAGAAAGTTGAGAGTAAATGTGAATAAGAGTTTGGTAAGGTTGAGGGACAAGTCAATTGGTGACTAAGTCTGAAAGGAGAAAAATTGGAAGAAATGAAGTGTTCTAGATCTGGGAGTGGACTTAGCAGCAAATGGAACCATGGAAGTGGAAGTGAGTCACAGGGTGGGGGAGGGGGTGAAGGTTCTGGGAGTGATGAAGAATGTGTGGAAGGAGAGAATATTATCTTGAAGAGCAAAAATGGGTATGTTTGAAGGAATAATAGTTCCAATGATGTTATATGGTTCCAAGGCATGGGATCTAGATAGGGTTGTAAAGAGGAGGGTGGATGTGTTGGAAATAAAATGTTTGAGGACAAAGTGTGGCATGAGGTGGTTTGACGGAGTAAGTAATGAAAGGGTAAGAGAGATGTGTGGAAAGAAAAAGTGTGTGATTGAGAGAGCAGCAGGTGTGTTGAAATGGTTTAGGCATATGGAGGAAATGTGTGAGGAAGGGTTGACAAAGAGGATATATGCATCACAGGTGGAGGGAAGGAGAAGCAGGAGACCAAGTTGGAGGTGGAAGGATGGAGTGAAACAATTGAGCGATCAGGGCTTGAACATACAGGAATAGAGTGAATTAGAACGATGTGGTATACTGGGGTCAACATGCTGTCAATGGACTGACCAAGGCATATGAAACATCTGGAGTAAACCATGGAAAGGTCTGTGGGGCCTGGATGTGGAGAGAAAGCTGTGGTTTCAGTGCATTACACATGACAGCTAGAGAATTAGCGTGAATGAATGTGGCCTTTTTTGTCTGTTTACATGGTGCTACCTTGCTGAAGCAGGGGGTCAGCGATGCTGTTTCCTGTGGGGCAGGGTAGAGCCAGGAATGGATGAAGGCAAGCAAGTATGAAAATGTACATGGGTATATATGTATGTGTCTGTGCACGTGCATATATATATATATATATTTTTTTTTTGCTTTGTCGCTGTCTCCCGCGTTTGTGAGGTAGCGCAAGGAAACAGACGAAAGAAATGGCCCAACCCACCCCCATACACATGTATATACATACGTCCACACACGCAAATATACATACGTACACAGCTTTCCATGGTTTACCCCAGACGCTTCATATGCCTTGATTCAATCCACTGACAGCACGTCAACCCCGGTATACCACATCGCTCCAATTCACTCTATTCCTTGCCCTCCTTTCACCCTCCTGCATGTTCAGGCCCCGATCACACAAAATCTTTTTCACTCCATCTTTCCACCTCCAATTTGGTCTCCCTCTTCTCCTCGTTCCCTCCACCTCCGACACATATATCCTCTTGGTCAATCTTTCCTCACTCATTCTCTCCATGTGCCCAAACCATTTCAAAACACCCTCTTCTGCTCTCTCAACCATGCTCTTTTTATTTCCACACATCTCTCTTACCCTTACGTTACTTACTCGATCAAACCACCTCACACCACACATTGTCCTCAAACATCTCATTTCCAGCACATCCATCCTCCTGCGCACAACTCTATCCATAGCCCACGCCTCGCAACCATACAACATTGTTGGAACCACTATTCCTTCAAACATACCCATTTTTGCTTTCCGAGATAATGTTCTCGACTTCCACACATTCTTCAAGGCTCCCAGAATTTTCGCCCCCTCCCCCACCCTATGATCCACTTCCGCTTCCATGGTTCCATCCGCTGCCAGATCCACTCCCAGATATCTAAAACACTTCACTTCCTCCAGTTTTTCTCCATTCAAACTCATCTCCCAATTGACTTGACCCTCAACCCTACTGTACCTAATAACCTTGCTCTTATTCACATTTACTCTTAACTTTCTTCTTTCACACACTTTACCAAACTCAGTCACCAGCTTTTGCAGTTTCTCACATGAATCAGCCACCAGCGCTGTATCATCAGCAAACAACAACTGACTCACTTCCCAAGCTCTCTCATCCCCAACAGACTTCATACTTGCCCCTCTTTCCAAAACTCTTGCATTCACCTCCCTAACAACCCCATCCATAAACAAATTAAACAACCATGGAGACATCACACACCCCTGCCGCAAACCTACATATATATATATATATATATATATATATATATATATATATATATATATATATATATATATATATATATATATGCGCTACCTCGCAAACGCGGGAGACAGCGACAAAGTATAAAAAAAAAAAAAAAAAATATATATATATATATATACGTTCATTTGTATATGCATGTATATGTGCGTATATGGGTGTTTATGTATACATATGTGGATGGGCCACTCTTTGTCTGTTTCCTGGCGCTACCTCACTGACGTGGGAAGCAGCAATTTAAGTATAATAATAAAATGATAATAATGAAGATAATAGTAATAATAATAACAATATCAATGATAATAATAATGATAATAATAACAATAATAATAATAATAATAATGATAATAATAATAATAATAATAACAATAAAACATATAAAACAACGTTCAAATAAAATTTCCTTTTAAGATGTTATCTTTGCAAATATTTATATCATGTTACCAGCCTAATTGAGCTTTATTATACAGTAATCACAATAAATACTGTTAAAGATTTCATCACTAATCCTACAACTAGCAGCAAAATCATTTGCATATAACAGACATGTTAATGGAAGTAAAATTTTTCAACTGTACTTTCTATATTTAATAAAAGATGAAAAGTTCTGTCCCACTTGTATATGACTACAACAGGCTATACCCCACATGCAAAATGTGTTGATACTGCATACAAAATAATGTACTATGACTACCCTAACAATTAATACAGTAGTGTCAATTTAGCTACATACACCAAGTCAAAACACAACTTCTTAGGAACCAATATTTAGCATGAACATTACACCATACAAATGCCTTGCCAACTGCCAAATTCTGTTGACATAAAACTTTACTGCTCAATCAAACTATGTCATTTTCCATCAGGTGAGCTAAATCACTGTAAATCATAGTCCCTCCATTGGTTTGTCTCAGAATCTAGTTACACAGTAAAACTCCCTTTGAGTAAATATGCCTGATTAAAACATGTTTCTCTGTTTCCCCTGCTACAGAAAATGCTTTGTGCTGGCATTACTTTAAGGTTTCACCAAGATTTAAAAAAAGAATAAAAAAGTGAAAGAAATATTCATTTAGCTACATCTGGAAGAGGGTTTGGTGATGCTACTGAATAATCTAATGAAGCAATTAAGCATATGTAGATAGAATCATACAGAATTTTGAAAATGATAAAGAAAAATGAAGCTCTTGAGTGATATGGAGTAACTCCCAAAGAAATTAACATTAAAAATAATGTAAACAGAAAATGCACCATGTTATGGAATAATTCTGCTTATTTGGTCTCTGCATATCTGGAAACTTCAGTTAACCTGCATTTTCAACTTGAAATTATGGGATCAGCCAAAGAACCATTATGTTACATCTGTCTAATTGTTATGTGTTCCTTTTACTTGAAGTCAATATGACACAGGCAATAGTATGCCTCAATCATGGCTATCTCAGTTGTACCATATGTATAAATATATACTGCTGTGGTTCCAGTACATTATAAATGAATGATGGCTAGAGAATGGTTGTGAACAAATGAAGTCTATCTTTGACCGTTCCGGGCTGTACTTTGCTAATGCAGGAAGAAAAGATTATAAATATACATATATATGTATATGTGCGTGTGAGCGTTTATGTATATACATGTGTATGTGGGTGGGTTGGGCCATTCTTTCATGTTTCCTTGTGCTACCTTGCTAACGCGGGAGACAGCGACTAAGTATAATTTTCCAAAAGAGGATCAGAGAAGGGGGCCAAGTGAGGATATTCCCTCAAAGGCTCAGTCCTCTGTTCTTAAGCTACCTCGCTAATTCGGCAAATGGCGAATAGTATGAAAAAAAAATATATATTTCATTCTTGATCACTGCTTCATGCATTAGCGAGGTAGTGCTAGGAACAGATAAAGAAAGTCCACATTTGCTCACATCTATTCTCTAGCTGTCATTTGCAATGCACTAAAACCACAGCTCTCCCTATCCACAACATGGCCCCACAGACCTTTCCATAGTTTATACTGGTCGCTTCACATGCCCTGGATGAGTGCGTTAATAGCATGTTACCCTCTGAATACCACATCACTCTAGTCTCTCTCTCTCTCTCTCTCTCTCTCTCTCTCTCTCCGTATGTGTGGGTGTGTGTGTGTATGTGTGTGTATTCTGAGAGGCAAACTGATCATGTAAGTAATGACAAAGTAGGAGAGAGGTGTGGTAGTAAGCACAGTGTGACTGAGATTGCTAGCTGACTAGGATGTACAGAAATGGTTCAGACATATGAAAAAGATGAGCAAACAAAGACAATGCAGAAAGATATGCTGGTCAGAAGTGGAAGGAAAAAAAAAGGATGAAGAGGAGAGGGACCAAAAAGGAGATAATAAAATGAAGTCAAAAACACTTTGGGGTATTTGGGCCTGAAAATTCAGAAGGGTGAGAGGCATGCATGGCATTGAATGAATTAGACTCATGTGGTACAGAGGAACAATATGCAGAACCAGGGTATAAGAAGCAGTGAAGGTAAACCATGGAACAGTCTGTTGGGTTCAGTTGTTGATGGGAGGCCTTGATTTTGTTTCATTATAGCTGAAGAGTAGGTGTTTGCAAATGAGGCTGTTGTCTCTTCCTAATGCTATCTTGGTAAGGTAGAAAAAGTAATCATGTATAAAATATAGTTATATTATGAATGTGTTTACTAATAATTTTGGAGAGAAATTTTATTTATATTGGTCACCATGAACTTAATGAAATTCTAGCGGCTGGGAAGGTGGGGCAAAAAGGGGTGCGGAATTGTTGGGTACAGTTAACAACACAATAAGTATTTTATATGATGTTATACTCTTATGTCTAAGTGATTCTGTTTTGAAACTACAAAAGATCTGACATGTACAAGAATTACTCATTTAAAAGTGAGCAGAGTATTTAGCTAACATTTTGAGTGATGTCATGGCAGTGGGAATTCATAATGATTTAACTGGATATGTTTATTAATTCTTTATGATTTTGCAATGTGTTATCTACCTGAAAGTGTTTGCTATATCATGCATGGTATTATGTATCTCAACAGTGATAAAATAATATCTTCAGAATTTTTAAATATTCTATACTTATTCTTTTTTCATCTTAATCTTACTTTTTGCTAATATATATGGCTTTAATATATTTGAACCAAAATATGTATACATTAGACATACCAATACTCCTGAAATGGATAATCAAGGTCAGACTACATGCAAGACATGCAGTTGGTGTCTTAATATCATTGTGGGCCATCTAGTTAGTAATGCTCACGAAAATAATCATGTCATACCTTCAGCCTTGATTATGCCACATAAATGAGTGTCCTTCATCAACGTCAGTAATATTTAACCACAGTGCCACTGGCATTACCCAGGGATGCCGCAAAAGTGTCAATTCTTTTGCTCTGCCCTGTCATTCTTAGTGTAATAAATCAAGAATAATTAACTATTATGGCAGAAACATAATCATTCTGTGATCAACTGTTCATTCTTGTATAACGGTATATACAGAATATGATACCAACTAATACTTATAGTCTTATACATAAAGCCTGAGGAAGATAACAGTATCTGCTTTACAGCATCTTCTTTGTTCACAGTTGCATGCTGTCCAATAAGTGACTGATTTTCATCAGTTAATGTGCTGATTTTTCTGTGAGAGGTAATAATCAATAAATGGTATATTCTGGTAATACAAGCTTGTATAATAATTGAAAACCTTTAAGATTGTTGATATATTTGCAAGTTTTTTTTTTTCTTATTGAAGTTGTAACTACTATGAGGCATCTTCTAAAAATATTCACTTTCTTCAAGCTTAGTCCTTACAGATTCAATTTCATCAAATAATCCAACTCTTGAAGCCTTTAAAATGTGTTCTTAAGGCAACTATAATAATGGAAAATTGAATAAGGGGTGCCACAAAACATGATATATACCTTTAGGGTGCCATAAGCTAAAAAAAAATTGAAAATCACTAATCTCAAGTAAGGGTTGAAGTAGTTTTGATCGTGGTAACAGTTGTATTAGTAACGGTGGTCAGAGATGCTACTTCAGTACTAGCAAAATATTAACGTAGTGAAATTAATGTTGTAGGAAAGAAGCAGCAGAAGTTAAATAGCATAAGCTGTGTCAACCCCCCCCCCCCAAAAAAAAAAAAAGAAATAGGTAACTGTAACAGTGGTAGTAGTAGAAGTGACAGCACATTGATATTTTCATAATAGTAGTAGCAGCTCTCGTTTTGTGACATTTATTTCCATTGGTCAGAAAGCTTCAAAATCAATGTCTCCCAAGATCATATTACTCTTTGGAGAGTATTCAAACCTTTACATCAATTAAAAATACTTAAAGGCTATCTGAAGTTAATGGTATTAAGGATAAGCTAGTAGACCTGTTAAAGCTTAGTAGCATATGCCATTCAATTGTTAGATGGAAGCAAGAGAAGTAAAGATATATGACTCCTGAACTTTAGCTGACAAACAGAATACTAAGAAATACTAAGAAATGCAAAATATTAGGAACATATGATGACCTGACATTAAGAAGCATATCTTTGGGAACATTTGCTAACCAAGAACTAATGAACACATAAAATACAATGAAAAAAATTTAGAACCCTTTGCTAACCAACCACAGAGCAGATGGATGTTGTATAGGATTAAAGACATAGATTGTTTTGTCCTCCAAAGTCAAGTAGCAATTATCTTAAAAAAGGTTCTATTGGCCTCAATCAACTAGTTGGAGCTGTAAAACGAAAACTCTGAAACAGCATCATATATTACACACAGCTTATGAAATGAAGCAAACATATTCCAAAAGACTTTACGATGTGTATCTTCATAAGTAGGTAAAAGGCATACAGATCATCATATCATTATGACTAATACATCTTGTGATGAACAATTCTGTAATGATTAAAGTGTACACTGTCATAAGAGACTCTATGATCACAAGAAAAAATTACAATTACTTTGTAGACCACAGACTTAGACAGTTATAGTTCATGCCTCAGCTTACCTCTAATGCATAAGTAACATCTTTATTTTTTCATAAACAGATCTTGCCAGAAGGTGGGTTTAGTGTATAATGCCCCTCAAAAAAAAAAAAAAAACTAAAGGTAAGACAGAGTTGTATGTTTTCTATGTTGTCAAGCATTTTGTTGGAGATGGATAGATTGTATGCTTGTGGACTTGAAAGCAAGTAACCCACACGTGGGTGAAGAGGAAAGAAAAGACAATAACCTGAGCTAAAGAGTACAAATGAATGGCAATGAAGTGCTCGCTTAGTGAGCAGCTATCACTAGAGAGAGAACTTCACATATATGTAATAACATGAAAAAAAGTTTAAAAGTGAAAGAATTGCAGTGGAGGAAGGGATGCTTTGCATCAAAAAAGGAAGGGAAGAGGCTGCTGAGGTCACCATGGAAGAGAAAGGAAGACAGCAAAGTAAATCATTAAAAAAATAAATTAAAATAAAAATAGGAATTTATGCTAGGTCAGAATTAGCATTTAGCAAACTGATCTGAGCTTTGTGATTCAGCAATACATCATAAACTCCACAAGATCAATACATATTTGAAAAATTCCACAATTTGTCCTGCATACTCCTGAAACTGATTTTCCAATCAACTTCTCACTAACTGTCAAACTTGTAATGAGGGGGACAAGCAAAATTTTACCCAAATTCTAAGTTCTGAAAGAAAATGCCCAAACTTGGATTATAAAACTAATCACAATTTACTAAATACACAGTGTAATATGGAACAATCATGATGTTCATCCTACACATGCAAAGTGGAAAAATACATATGGGATATCACAACAGCATTCAATGAATGTTCATGAATAAGAAATTACTCAGCAAGTTGTTCAAATCATACAAAGAGTAAAAACTAGTTAAGCTTCTCATTGCAACTAAAGAAGGATAAGAGGTAACAGATAAGGTCCAAAGGACAGCAATAAAGATGGTACCATAGCAACCAACTCTGATAAACCACAGTAACTCAACCCAGGCTCCTGAAGCACTTCTGTTCCAGTCCAATGACATCTCGTCTTCCAAAGAACACACAAACATATATGAGGCACTACTCAAAAATCACCTACAGAACAACCACACACCAAAACAGGAAAGTTCAGAGACAAAAGCTCGCCTACCCTTCACTTCTACTGATACAAAACTTTAAGAACTCTCCTATAATTAACCCTGACAACACGTCAAACTTTCATAACAAGCACTTTAACCCAGTTGCAATCCAAGCACTTACTCCTAGTGATAGAACAATATCCCAACCATCTGGAAACTTGCTATCATGATAACAATCCTAAAACCTTCCAAACCATTCAACTCCAATTCCTTCTACAGCCACATATCACTTCTGTCTTCAGTATCCAAACTCTTTGAAAAACTCATCCACAACACAATCAGATAAATGATCCCACCTCATCTAAATAATATGGTTTTAGACCCAACCATTCCACCACCAAGCTATATACAAACCTCACATAACTTACCCCTCAATGGCTTGAACCAAATACAACCCCTGACACATCCTTACTCCAGAGATACTTAACACCATCCTCCACAACGACAAAAAATGATTGGCTAACATCATAGCCAGCTGCCATGTACAAGCCACTCAAACTGGATTCACCTCTTAAGACCCTGAAGCTCTCCAATATAGCTCCCCAGAGTGCAGCTCTTTCTCTAACCTTCTTCAATCTCTTCCTACATGACCTCCCATTATCAACAAACCACAGCATGAAGGCCATAATACAAACAGAATAATGGCTCATCCAAAACAAAATATCTGCATCTCCCCAGAAGTTTTGAATCACCATTTTAAGCCAAGACAAATATGAATCCAACCTGCACCCTCCAGTCGTCCTGAATGGACAAGAACTCCCACTCAACAACATTCACTCCTCACTCAATGACATTTTCTCTCCGAACTTTAAACATCAACAAGGAAGCAAAGTACAAATTAAATGCCCTCATAGTACCAACTGGAAATAGATTTAGACAAGTAAAGAATCCCTTAGTATCTTCTACAAACAATTCATCTTCTCCACCCTTAACTATACCATAACCCTCCTGTTTTACTTTTCCAAAAGAAAAAATAGAGAAAGGGGCCAAGTGAGCATTTTTCCCTCAGAGGCTCAGTCGTCTGTTCCTTATGCTACCTCGCTAAAAGCGGGAAAAGCAAGTAAGTACGGAAATAAATATCATCTATTAAACATATTATACATAAATACAAAAAAATAAATACAAATGCATAATCGCTGTTTCCCGTGTCAGCGCCAGTAAACAGATGAAGAATGGCCCATCCATGGGAATGGATGAAAGCAACAAGTATGAATTTGTACATGTGTACAGTCTGGGGATAGGGGAGAAAGAATACTTCCCACGTATTCCCTGCATGTCGTAGAAGGCAACTAAAAGGGGAGGGAGCGGGTGGCTGGAAATCCTCCCCTCTCTTGTTATTTTTAATTTCCCAAAAGAAGGAACAGAGAAGGGGGTCAGGTGAGGATATTCCCGCTAAGGCCCAGTTCTCTGTTCTTATTTATTTTGCTTTGTCGCTGTCTCCCGCATCTGCGAGGTAGCACAAGGAAACAGAAGAAAGAAATGGCCCAACCCACCCCCATACACATGTATACACACACATGTCCACACACGCAAATATACATACCTATACATCTCAATGTACACATATATATACACACACAGACACATACATATATACCCATGCACACAATTCACACTGTCTGCCTTTATTCATTCCCATTGCCACCTCGCCACACATGGAATACCATCCCCCTCCCCCCTCATGTGTGCGAGGTAGTGCTAGGAAAAGATAACAAAGGCCCCATTCGTTCACACTCAGTCTCCAGCTGTCATGCAATAATGCCCGAAACCACAGCTCCCTTTCCACATCCAGGCCCCACACAACTTTCCATGGTTTACCCCAGACGCTTCACATGCCCTGATTCAATCCACTGACAGCACGTCAACCCCAGTATACCATATCGATCCAATTCATTCTATTCCTTGCCCGCCTTTCACCCTCCTGCATGTTCAGGCCCCGATCACTCAAAATCTTTTTCACTCCATCTTTCCACCTCCAATTTGGTATATATATATACATATATATGGGAACGGGGGGCTGGAAATCCTGCCCTCTGTTTTTTTTTTTTTCTCAAAAGAAGGAACAGAGAAGGGGGCCAGGTGAGGATATTCCCTCAAAGGCCCAGTCCTCTGTTCTTAACGCTACCTCGCTATCGCGGGAAATGGCGAATAGTATGAAAATGTTGAAATGTATAGGTATGTATATGTGCCTGTGTGGGCATTTAGGTATCCACATGTGCATATGGGTGGGTTGGGCCATTCTTTCCTCTGTTTCCTTGCACTACCTTGCTAATGCAGGAGATGGTGATTAAGTATAGTAAATAAATAAATGAATATTTCAAATATTGCTAATTTCATCCATCCTTGTGAGATGCCTTTCTTTAACCTGGCCAGCAATTAAAAAGAGAACCATCCTAATAAAAATGGAAACAAAAAAACAAAAGACTTTTTGAAAAAGTGTTTTTATGTTTTTAATGTTATGACATTTTATCCTGAAATCTTGAGATAATAATTTCATCTTAAAGAGAGTAAAATCTGGCTTTAAGATTCTCATAAACTTATCAGTAACAACCAAGAAATATGATTAGCCATTACAGCACATCAAATACAACAGGGATCACCTGATCACAACCTGAAAAGTTTTAAAACATTTTGATAATGTTGACAATGAACATTACCTTCAAGAGATGTAAGGACAGACCAACCAAAAGTTTATCACAAAATTAGGCAAGAAAGTTATTAATAAGAGAAAGTATCTTTACAGCACAAGAGTGGTGGATAAATGCAATAAAATGAAGGAAGACGTGATCGATCCTGACAACATTGGGAAATTGAAAAAATTGTATGATAACAGAGAAAGTTCAAGAGATAGAGCCCCACAATTGTAAAACTCCCTCCCTGTGTTATACAGCCTGGTAATTACTTACATCCATCTAAATCCATCCATACACTCCAAGACACAGCCAACCAATACCAGAAATGACATACCAGAGAAATGGCTGTCACTGACAAATGCCTATGGCAGGTTGGATCTGGGGTATCTTTACGCATATTAAACATTACATTTTCCTTGACTCTTATTATGATATCAAGAATTGGAATTGTGCTTTATTTGTACTTCTCTAATACAACCAAGAAATATGGCTTTATCAGTTTCATTAATCAGAAATGGGCTTAAATTTTGGTAGACAGCATGAAAAATATAATAGGGAAATGCATTCTTGGTACCCAAAGGATCAGATTGAAAGATTTTTCACGTGATCTAATAGGCATAAAGACGGCATCTACGCTTAAATTTTTACAGTGTAGTCACAATGAGTCCCAATGGGTGTAAAGATGTTAAAGCAGCATGATACTGCATACCGAATAGATGTCTTTCAGTGTGTCATTCAAAGTGTGTAATTAGAGCCATCTGGTTCACTGCATATATAACATTATTTTTGCCCATGGATGACCACTCAAGTTGACATGCAATTTACCTTTCTTGGTGAAAGAACAATATCAAGAATCTTTTCTGAAACATCTATATCACAACCATAAAGAGAGAACTAACCTTTCAATTATCATGGAAACTTTACTTCAAAGACAGGATGTTATCCTATGCATACATTTTTGCAAAGAGGGGTTTGTAAATACAAACTGCAAGCATATTATAACATAAGTTGTCATTAGAGCATTAGGTTAGGTGGATTCTTTTGTGCAATTTACTGTCATTTCCACTTTACCAAAATCTGAAAGCCCACCTAAATACAAATGAAATTTCTGTCTGTTAACAAAGAATACTGGCTCCATTATATATCAATTTGCTGTCTATTACAGATATATAAGCAGACTTAAATAATACTGACCAGGGGCAATTAGCTCATGTGTCTACCTTACTATGCACCCATGAGTACACTCACGGGTCAAATGATCCAGGATCATTACCCATTATCAATATGTATTTTCTTAATTATGGGATAGAAAATACAATTTACTTCAAATTCAGTGCCACAATGTTTGCTAATATTGTCAAGATATGGTGAAATATGAGTACTGTAGAGTCTACATGTTACATATCTAATCATCAGTAACAGTATCCAGTAACAGTGTACGTCATCAGTCTGATAAAAAACAATTGGAAAGATTTACCAATGTAACTAAAATCACTTCATCAGTAATACCTCTAATGGATGACATTCTAAATGGTAGGTGTACTTCATGCTTCAGTCATTCAGTAACCAATGAGCTATGCCTTGACTGGTGTTTTCACTAGCTTCACTATGCTGGAGTGTGGTTGAGCACTAATGGAGCATTTGCCCCATTTTATACATTAAATTATTTTAGAATTACTGTACATATTAGGGAAGTCTAGAATGTCTAAAACTTGGAGTATATCTTAAAAAAAAGAAGTCAGAAATGGTAAGGATATCTAAACACTCTGAAATAAGGATATATGTAGTAAAATGATGTAACAGATTTACAGTCCAATACATCCACATCCATTTCAAAAGAATGCAGAAGGATTCTAAAACAACTCTGTGAGACTGACATACGTATGTGCATGAACATAATTTTGTCATGTTGTGGCAGGTTATATCACCTGAGTTCTCTAATACTGCAGTGTTTGTATCTGTGTTCTTACACCACTGTATCATGCTGAGAATCAGTGTTGATGAAATTATATAATTGTGAAATGTACACAATTCAAATATCTGAATAAACAACCAAAAATATATTCTGGAGAATTCTCAAGAGCTATTTCTAAACTTCCTGTAAGAAGATGAACATCTGACAAGAAATAATTTTAGGATCTTTTAGACTTGTACATGGAGAATTGTATTAATTTTCTGATACTGTCTGACTTCTTTTGACAGATAAAGATTCTGTCATGTCAAGGTACTGAGACACAAGGTAAAATACTTTCAAAAGGAGCAAATATCCTGAAGATCATTTTAACCAAGTGTCAAGCCACATGAACAGTTTAATCTCTAAGGAATGAGTAGAGAGACAAGGAGAAACTTCACCCGTTATTTGAGCTGTCCTCAGGTATATGCTTAATAGGTGCAATATTGACAAAGAAATAGCACTCACCTTCATGCAGGTTAGATTCTGACCTTAACTTAACCACTCACACTTCATCCTAGGTTCACTACAACATGCTGTGTCAACCAGTTATGTGAGGATGCTGGGTCCATCCAAATTAATGTATCCATGCCGTCATTCTGTTATTTGGTAGGGCGCATTAGAATGACGCTTCCATAGCAAAAATCCAATGAATATGCCAACACAGGTTCCTAGAATAGCCATGGAGAACCCTAATCCTGCCATGCTACCTGCAGTATAGCCAGCCTTGAGGTATCTCATGGACTTATGTCTCATATGGGGATGAAGTGCTTCAGTTGTAGTTTCAAGAGATCCACGCTTAATTATCACAAACTGAAAAGGTGAAGAAAATATACAGACATAGGTAAAAGTTACAAAACAGGGGTTGGATAGTAAAATGGGGAAAAATGAAACAGTTAAATCACTGAAAGACGATGTAATTAAAGTAACTATGCAGAACTATTGGAACTGTGAAAACAAAGAAACATTCGAAAGATTATTAGGAATATACTGTGATTTTTAGCTCTAAGTTAATTAATCTTATGTTTAAATTAAATGTTCATCACAGTATACAGGATATGAGACCTTTATTGTCTAGCATGTAAAGTCAGGTGGCAATCAGCTAAGCTATGTGAATGTGGTGTTATATTACCACCAGTAAAGGAGAAGTTGGACAGCTGAGGCCAGACACAGAAGGTCTAATGTGATGACCTGGGTCTGTGTCAGTTCATGGTGTAACCCACAGTGGAATGCCAGTGTGGTTTCTTTCTGTCAGCTCAGCTTATGCAAATACTATAGCCTGAACTGAGTTGCTGTGAAGTAAAATAAAATGCTATTTGGTGTCTTATCGATGTACAGTTAGAAGAAGAAAGGAGGAGGAGGAAGAAAAGAAGAGGAAAACGGTGGTTTGCGAGGGCATGGAAGCCCAGAGGGGTGGGGTAGAGAGAGAGAGAGAGAGAGAGAGAGAGAGAGAGAGAGAGAGAGAGAGAGAGAGAGAGAGAGAGAGAGAGAGAGAGAGAGAGTTAGTTGTCTTACCTCAACAAAACTCTTTGTTATAACATCATAGACACTAACACATCAGCAACAGGATGTGATGAACAACTGACTAGAAGGAAAAAAATTCTGCAATAATCCAGCATCCCAGCCTGGCACAGTCAAGTGTGTGTGTGTGTGTGTGTGTGTGTGTGTGTGTGTGTGTGTGTGTGGTTGGCGGGGGGTTTGCAGGCATACATACATAAGAAGATAGATATGTTTCATAGATACAAGGATAAGAGACAGGGAAACATGACAGTAACTTCACTGAGATGCTGCTTAAACCATCTGTACAAACATTTATCAAAACAAGACTGCTCTAGCTCTGTGCAGTGATTTAAAAAAGGCACTGCCTTTATCAAATTCATTCTCAGTGCACAGTTTCAAGGTACATTCCTGTCAGAAAGGAAGACAAATGGAAACAATGGGCTCGTGGTGAGCTGAAAGGAAGACACATGGAAACAATGGTCTCATGGTGAGTCAAACACGCTGTTTGTTCTTATTGCACTTCTTGGTGCTAATGCAAAGGGGCTTCTGCGAGTCTTCATTCTTGAAAATGTTTGGTTGTTGCTCAAACACCAACAGATGCACTTGACTGATGTATTTGAGCTGCCTAAGGCCAGGATGGTTGAGTCTGATGGGAAGACTCTACATTGATTCATCTCCCTTTATGAACAAGCAAATTAGTAAATACTTACTAGTTTCTTCTTAGGTGATACATCCAGTCTTAAAGAAACATTATGCTTCTGGGTTATATCATGGAGGAGCTTGTAAGCATCAGCCATCATAAGCTGTGGACGGGGAGTTGCCACTGGGCCAGTCACATCTGGTTTCTCAAGCAACACAAACCATACATCCACTTCACCCGTGGCCTGACGACTGCTTAACTGTTGAGGATGTCACAGTTAATACTGTTTCAAAGTTGAAGTTGAAGATAAGAGCTCTCACCAAAACATAAGTCACTTCTTAACCTTAAGAAAAGGTACAAGGTGGTAAGGTACTTACATAGGGTGGACCAAGTACATACAGCCTCTCAGTTCTCTCAGACACACCATAAATTTATGTTCAATAGCCTAAAGAGAGCATGGGCTTCCATACTATTACATACATTTCTTAATATTTCACCATGCATGCTAAGCTCACTGATGCACTCACACATAAAAGAAAGTTCTGGGTTTCTATTTATGTGCACTATCATAAAAATCTGCTGACTAATGTAAAGCAAGTGCTCTTGTTTCTTCTTTATTAAGGACAGGACAAAGTCTTCCCTGTATCACTGGAGGAAAATACTTAAGTCAGTTTCTTAACCCCATTTTCAATAAAAGAATCTATGATTTTTTTCTTTTCATACTATTTGCCATTTCCCGCATTAGTGAGGTAGCATTAAGAACAGAGGACTGAGCCTGTGAGGGAATATCCTCACTTGGCCACCTTGGCCACCTATATATATATATATATATATATATATATATATATATATATATATATATATATATATACATATATATATATATATATATATATGCATAACACTTTTGACAGTTCAGTGTTGAACTAGTACAAACGTACAACCTTGTTACACCGCATACCCTCATTTGGATAACCCAACCAGTATAAGGAAATATGGATATACCGCATACCCCATCTAATATAACAAAATATGACAAACCAATGGAAGATGATTGATCTAAACTGGCTTATAATTATGTATATACAAGAGGGCGACATGGCCTGAATGGTATAATGGTTAATTTTACTGGGTTCGAATCCTGGGCGCAGCAGCTGGTCCACAGCCAAACCCCAGCTGTTCATCCTTCCCAAATGGGGCTGGTCAATAAATCTTCGCCTGGCTTAGCCTGAGGAGAGTATGTGTGTGGGTCTATACATAGACACACATACACGCACACATCTACACACAGACACACACACACACACATCTACACAGAAACACACAAACCCACAGACACACACACAAACACAGACACACACAAACATAGACCCACACACACACACAGACCCAAACACACGCACAGACACACACACACACATACAGACCCACACACACACGCACAGACACACTCATAGACCCACAGACCTACACACACACACAAGACCCACACACATGCACAGACCCACACACACGCACAGACCCACACACACAGACCCAAATACACGCACAGACCCACACACACGCAAAGACCCACACACCCACACAGATGCATCATGTTAGTCCTCCACACATACATATGTGTGGCTTAAGCAATATGAAAATATCATCAATAAAACGAAAACATTTACAATTTTTGGATGTGGCTTAGGAGGTAAGCTGATCCGTCACACCAGCGTCAATATTGTATCAATATTGGCACACTAAGCACTAACTCCCGACTTGTGCCAATATTGGCACACTAAGCACGCACACCCGACCTGTACCAATATTGGCACACTGAGCACTAACACCCGATCTGTGCCAATATTGGCACATTGAGCATTAGCACCCGACTTTTACCAATATTGGCACAAATCGGGTGCTAGTGCTCAGTGTGCCTATATTGGCACACGTCGGGTGCTAGTGCTCAGTATGCCTATATTGGCACAAGTCGGGTGTTAGTGCTCAGTGTGCCAATATTGGTACAGGTCGGGCGTGCGTGTTCAGTGTGCCAATATTGGCACAAGTCGGGTACTAGTGCTCAGTGTGCCTATATTGGCACAAGTCGTGTGCTACTGCTCATTGTGTGCCTATATTGGCACAAGTCGGGTGCTAGTGATCAGTGTGCCTATATTGGTACAGATAAAACTACAGTCTTGACCGTAGTTCGATATAAAAAACCTAAATCATTAACATGTTCTCTGATAAATGAGATTCTGAATCATACATAAATGAAAATGACATAACAGTTAAAAGCAATCTGATTTATGTACTTTTTCCATCTTACTGTATGAATTTCTGTATAATATATTTTTTCCTTATCTTCATTAAAGGATTAATTATCATTTTTCCCTGGATTCTGTTGTACTTCTACATCAAACTATCAATGAACTGAAAAGGTCCAGATATATGGGAGGAGTAATTACTGATTCGCCACAGATTTCATACTTGGGATCACAAAAATTTTCTGTATCTATCATTTCTTGTTCTACACATGTTCCTTCACACTCAATCTGTATTTATATTTTGGAGTGTAAATAGGATGCAACTGCTTTGTGAGTAAGACACACTCATGAAGAAAATACTCTTCCATATGTTTCTACTCATGAGGCTCCAACATTATTCAGTGTGGATATATATAATAATCACACACTTTAGAAAAACTTTAATGCATGAAATTGGTTACCACGATTTTACTTACAGGAAAAAAGTTACATTATAAATCAAATGAGACTGCCGAATCGAATCAGTATATTGCTTCCAGGTATCATAGGAGGATATCACTAACTGAAGTACTTGTAAAAGGATGTTAAGCACAAAATCAACAGTGATATTCATATTCATATTATCCCATATCTTAATTATAGGTGAAGATCTTTACGAAACATCAGACTTCACAGAGAAAAGGCCTACTCACAAATAGATCAGTGATTCTCAAGGGTGAGACACCAGCAATGCCAGCTACAGCTCTTCTGATAGAGTTCTTAGCAGCCTCCAGATCGTAGATGACTAGCTCAGAATATGAGACTTCCAAAGTGAGTATCAAAAAGAGTCGGTTAATGCGATTTAGGCAAGGTGAGATGTCAAACTGACGCCAGGAAGGGTGACCATCTCTATACTCATAGAAGAATGTGTGCACCACAGAGGTCCAGTGGCTTGGATTATCCTAAGATGGAGAAAAATTAATCATAAACTGAAAATATAAAAGTATGTGCATAAATCAGTTCATTAATAAATTTGCACAAATAAATAAAGAGTAAATTCACACATGCATACAAAAAGCTACACCATATACTAATCGGTAGCAAAGACTTTAACTGTGTCATACATAAACTCTTAGGTAAAAGCAAGAAATCTCTATGGGAATGTGCAAAATTCCTGACATAGGCCAAAAAAAGCTTCTATACTCATGAAACATTAAATAAATCTGAGTTTGTGGTCAATCCTAACAACAAAATATGAAATAACATATGGAAAATATAGAAGGGGTATTCTCTATCATTTACAAAATGTTATTCACAATAGCCTTACTCCCAAAATTTAGGTACAATTGAGTCTATTGAATCATTATGAGGCATGACACTGTCATTACAAAGTGATTGTAAACTCACATCATCAGCAATGTAAGAAGAGATCCCAATAGGGACCTGGCGAACCTTGTTGAAGACTTCTACTTCCACTGTCCAGTTCTCGTGAGAAAAGAAAATCTCCACAGTAGAGTACTGACCTTTTCTGACTCCTCGCTCAGCTACCCATACATCACACATTATTCCTCTTACCCGCCGCTGTCACCATACATGTAAGTAAACATGCAAGTACAGAATTCTGTCTCAGTAAACAATCCTATTACAACATAATCTTCAACTTGCTTACTAATACATAATTGTGATAAAATTGGTGGAGATATAGGTATACAAGAAGAACAGGTAAAGAAAGAATAATTGCAAAAGTTACTGAAAGATAACCAGGAGAAGCTAATGGGATTATTACTGGTGAGAAAGAATCACAGGGTAAATCAATACAACAGAGATGTATGATATCCTCAAGAAAAACCTAAAGAAGAAAAGCCAAGTTGAAAAATAAATGTAAAAGGGATACTGATAAGTTGTGTCGGTATTACTATCACTCTGATGGTATTTGGAGATGACTTTACATGAGCAGCTATTACACATGAGCATTACATGGCATATCAGGACAAAATGACAAAAAAGCTTTGTATCTTAAGACAATAATGATTCAGACTTACATTCTGCTAGATGCTACGAGATATGATCATTTATTTCATATGCAGTACATGTAGAAGATTTCTCATCTGAATTCCATGAGACTGACAAGTATATGTTTGAATTACAGATTTCTTCAGGTTATACATACTGTCTGGCTTCATGTCGTGAGTGTTGGGCTCTCATATTCTATGTCCACAAAGATATCCTTTCTAAAGAAGAATGGAAAATCAGCCATAGTACACATCTCGAAACAAAAGGACTGCGCAAAGCTTGATCTTGAGTATAGAGTAAATGAGGAAATAGTATTGGAATCAGAGAGGAACCCACACATCAAAAGGAGATAAAAGGGAGGAAATTTTATAGAGAAAATATTCATTTTAAGAACATAAATTCTAAAACAGAATTCCTCAGTCAAGTAAGAGTATGACTGTGTTGTAAGGGATTCCGTGAAGTCTTATTATGGAGTCAGTAGCTTGGTGCTAATGGTTGCATACACTGGAAAGAGGTCAAAGAATGAGACATTTTACAAGATAAGAAGAAGGTACAGAAAGGGATGTACTATGGAAAACACAGAGACAGCCTGGCAGCATTTGAAAGATGCAAGAGAGCAAGAAATAAAGACTTCATAATAAGGTCAGATAAGTAGAGAAACCTGGAAAAAAGTTTTGGACAAAGCAAATGAAAATCTTGAACTGTTCCATAAACTTTTCTTTCATACCTGTTTGCTGCTTCCTGCCTTAGCAAGATAGCATAAAGAACAGATGACTTAGCCTCTGAGGAAAAATACTTATTTGGCACCATCCTCTGTTGCTTCTTTTGAGACATAATAAAACAGGCAGGGAGTGTTTCCAGCACTCTACTCCCATTGCTCTTAGCCACCTTCTATGATAAACAAGGGATATACATCTGCTGTTCAAGCTACACAAAGGTAGATAGCACTCAGTCATGCAAGTAAAAGTATACTGCAAAAGGAAAACATTTCTAAAAGCAATCTCTGTTGCTAGCATTACAATGGAAAAGTCTAAGAGGCATGGCTGTGGGTGGTACTTGCTGGTTTAAGTATGTTACACTGTATATGTCAGTTAGAGTGGATGAGGGCAAATGAGGCCATTGTTTGTTTGTCCCTGATAATGCCTCCATGAAGGCAGAAGCAATTGGGTATAAAAGTAGAAAAATCATTATCATAAGAAATGCAATTTCTGTTAGTATATTTGACCTAACAAATCTTAATATTATCATTCACTCCTTTTCTGTCATCATTTCTGAATTGCATTTTGTAAGAATATGTAAGCATACCAGTATCTTGGTTTTATTTTATGGTGCACAATTTTTCTTGTACTTTTATTCTCAAAACCTGTTACTCAACAATTCCTCTTCAGCAATAAAGAAAGAAATATATGTACGTATATGTATGTATGTATATCCCTGGGGACAGGGGAGAAAGAATACTTCCCATGTATTCCCTGCGTGTCGTAGAAGGCAACTAAAAGGGAGGGAGCAGGGGGCTGAAAATCCTCCCCTCTCGTTTTTTTTTAATTTTCCAAAAGAAGAAAGAGAGAAGGGGGCCAGGTGAGGATATTCCCTCAAAGGCCCAGTCCTCTGTTCTTAATGCTACCTCACTAACGCGGGAAATGGCGAATAGCTTGAAAGAAAAAGATATATGTATGTATATATATATATTTAAACTTTTTTTTAAACTATTCGCCATTTCCCGCGTTAGCGAGGTAGCATTAAGAACAGAGGACTGGGCCTTTGAGGGAATACCCTCACCTGGCCCAATTCTCTGTTCCCTCTTTTGGAAAATTAAAAAAAAAAAAAACGAGAGAGGAGGATTTCCAGCCCCCCGCTCCCTCCCCTTTTAGTCGCCTTCTACGACACGCAGGGAATACGTGGGAAGTATTCTTAATCCCCTATCCCTGAGTGTGAACGAAAGCGGCCTTTGTTGTCTTTTCCTAGCGCTACCTCATACACATGCGGGGGGAGGGGGTTGTTATTTCATGTGTGGCGGGGTGGCGATGGGAATGAATAAAGGCAGACAGTATGAATTATGTACATGTGTATATATGTATATGTCTGTGTGTGTATATATATGTATATGTTGAGATGTATAGGTATGTATATTTGCATGTGTGGACGTGTATGTATATACATATGTATATGTCTGTGTGTGTATATATATACGTATACGTTAAGATGTATAGGTATGTATATTTGCGTGTGTGGACGTGTATGTATATAAATGTGTATGTGGGTGGGTTGGGCCATTCTTTCGTCTGTTTCCTTGCACTACCTCGCTAACGCAGGAGACAGCGACAAAGCAAAATAAATAAAAATGAATATATATATATATATATATATATATATATATATATATATTTTCATGTGATTACATACAGGATGACTCATTGGTGCAATGACTGACCTGTGATGACTGAGGAAGCAGACCATCTTAAAAACTTTCAGCCTTCAAGCATGCAGTATGCATCTGGAAAATGAATGTTTGCTTTCCCAAACACTTCAATCACTATATATATTTGAAGCTCTGAGGAATGAGCCTCTGAACCAACCATTATTCTTTATGAATACCCAAAAGAATGAAACCAAATTGCAGATAGCATAATCCATATTTAATCCACTTATGTAATCCTAGCAGAACAAGACAGCTTGGAAAAAATCATTGTGGTAAAGAGGACTTGAACTGTGGGTTGTTGTGAATTTTAAAAGTAAAATGCTGAGATAATAGAAGCATAAAAATCTTAGCACTAATGATGCTTTGAACTTTATGGATATCTTGAACAGCATGAACATACATCTGAAGATCCATGTTAGCACTACAGTGAGGAAAAATAGGGATCAATATAACAAATAGGAAATCAACATACGCCTACAAAATACTGATGAAGTGAAAACTAACCATGCCCTTGTAGATATACATTGTGGGATCTATCGAGATAAGTTCTGAGGCGTGACGAAGACGAATATGCTGATTTTCTGCTAAAGCAGCATCTAGGGCAGATATTGGAATGCCTTGGATAGTGCAGTTACTCGTCTTCTCATTGATCATGTATTGGATACCTTTGTTATTAAAAGATAAAAGTATGATAAGTTCTATGCATCTGTATGCAAGGAGGTATGAAAAATGAGGAATGTGCTAACCTACAGGGGAGGTGATGATGAGTCTGTGGTTTATGCAGACATAAGAATAATGGCAAGATTGTGACAAGACACAAAAGTCCTGATGAGGACCTTAATAATATACAGGTAACAAATGAGGTTATAAGTAGGCATAGGACTGATGAAGCTGTGGAAAGTAAGTGATCGTCATCAGAAAGAAAAACAGAAACCTGTATCACCAACATGCCCCTCAGTTCATCCATTTATTCATATGTCTGTGAAGCTTTGTTTTCATTCTGGATGTTAAAATGTTTGAGTTAGGGGGCTGATATTTTCATGGTAGGTTTAAATTGTGCATAAATGTCTTTAAGTCCAATCTTAACTTTCTAGGCCACAAGCAAAACCCCTAAAGTACATACTTCCTGTTTTCATTCTGGACACTAAATGGTTTGATTTGGGAAGTTATCAAATTTTCACATTACTAGAGCTGTACATCCAAGCTTCAGCTTCCAGTTTCAGTTTTAAGGGCATCAAAGAACCCTCTAAGACATACATCTCCTGTTTCCAAAGGCTTGGAATACAACAAACCATGAAGCTTGATCACCTGGTATGAAACCATCTTTTTAAACAGGCTCTGCACACAAGAATTTTGATAGTTAAGATTGTTAAGATTTTACTAAAGAATGGTCCAAAGCTTCCTGGGACAGTAGTTTGAGGTTTCTTGGGAAATGGCTTGAGACTACAAGGGACAATATCAATACAGTCCATGAAACTGATTCAAGGCTTCACAAGAAAGAGGTTTGAGAGTTTGTGAGCACAGTTGTTGTTATCCAGCAAATAAGACCATCACAGCAGTTCTGTTCCTCTTCAAATGCAAGCAACATGCAAAATAATCTCAGGAGGCCTCCTAGTTATTCACCCAAAGACTATAAATTGCCTTTGAGGAGACCCACTCTGACCACTTTGGTGCTGCAAAGTCTAACCTGGTTCTGATATAAGCTGTAGACATATCATATAACCATTAGAAGATATTTCACCATGACCATGACTTGGCCATGAGATCACACTGAAAACTCTGGTGCTGCATAGTCTAATTTGGTTCTGATATATACTGTAGACATCATTCTGCACATATTCTCATCTATGCATTGGAAGACAATTCTGATGTTTACTAGTAAGTAATCTGCCTTGCTAACAATCCTTCTGGTCTCTTTGCTAGGGTGTTTTCATCAAGATGGTAGTCATAAATTATGTCACCTTTCACTCTGTACCATCCCTCATCTTACATTCTATTGGGTTGTACTTCATCGATCAGATATCTGACAAAAGCTGAAGCCTGTCTTGTAGCTCTGGAGGTTCAGAGACTTTTAGCATCATTCACAAATATACTCACTATCATAATTCAGTCCTAGTGGTAGGTCATTAACGAGAACCCAGAATAGCATGGATCTAAGACTAAGCCCTGTGGGATCCTACTGATTACTCTAACTAAATTTCAGTAAGTACCACTGACATGTTTCCTTTGTCCTCTTCCAATCAGGAAATTTCAGTCCACTGAAAAAGTGTCCCTTATGCCAGCTTGTGACTAGATTTTCATCAACACCTTATAGGAGACAGAGTCACAGCTTTCTAACTGTTCACAAGCTCAGTCTGCCTGTCCATCTCTTTTGTCTTGGTCATCATTCACTCTACCAATGTTCAGTAAATCTCTTGTATAAAATCTCTTCCTTTTAAATCTTTATTCTCTCTTACTTCAGTAATGTCTCCTTTGCTAGTATTAATCTGCTCATTTCTTATTAATCTTTTTCAGAGTTCTAAAATATGTACTTTTCAGATATATAATCCTTTAGTCTTACTGCAATTTCTTTATCATTTCATAGCCTGGTATGATGTTTGCTCTCTTCCATTCTGTAGAGAGTAGTGCTTCATCTACTCATTCTATGAATAACTTAATGGTCTTTTGAGATTCACCGTATATCCTGTGAGTATGTAAGGTGAGATTTCATTAGGTAATGAGTTTTAAGTGGATCAAGGGCATTTAGCATCTTGATGTATAGCCTAAGAATTTCAATCTTTACCAAAATCACTTTCCCTTCCCATTTCTCTTCCACTTTGCCTACTGTGTTCATTATGAAGATACACCAGAATTGTGAATTTAGCTCTCTACCTTACCCCTTGATTTCTAGTTATTCTCTCCGAGTCCTTACATCAGATTACTTGTTCTTAAACTGAACAGTGAAACAGTTTGGGATTTTTTTGCTTTTTCTCTACTTTCTTTCACAATTTTTCTTTTCCTCCCATCTTATTCAACAGTACTCATTTCTTGATTTTTTATTCATCATAAAAGCTGCTACACTGTTATGTCAACTGTATCTTCTCTATATGTTGCCCTCATTCTTTTTGGAATTAGTGATATCTGTTGAACATCTCATATTCCAGTCTGATGCCCTCTATCTTCTTTCTTGCAATGGTACCCATTTACTCACTCCCTCTTTAAAGACTTCACAGACCCTCTAGCACTACTGTTCATCTTATAGTAATACTTCCTCTCCCAGTCTACATCCTCAAAGAATCTGAATGAAAACGTATGTGTGAGTTTATGAGCTCCTAATGAACAACTGATGTATCAACTGGCAATCACTAAACTAATGACGATAGGAAATTCAAGATCTAGATCATAAGCAATCCAAATACAGTAAGAAAATTCCTAGAAACTAGAGCAAATGGCCTACAAACAGTCAGATTAAAAGTTATCATTTAGTCTACAGAAAACTTACTTCACTGTGATAAAACTGGGACAAAAAAGTTTACAACTTGCAATACTTATACTGCCTTATGATTTAATAATGCAAAGAATGACTGTTTTAACACATCAAACAAGTAATTGTTAATATATTAAAAGTTATTAAGAATTAATATAAAAGCCTTTTCATATCCTTATGATTCTTGTTAATAGGCTGAGCATTGAAACCTTGAATATGAGAAAGCCATCTGATAAATAGGGAGAGCATAAAAGATTCCATTCTGCTCCACAGTCACATTGTGCAAAAAATCTTGAATATGAATAACATAGGAAAATACTAAAGGTAGGTGCCTTGTTAGTACTTCGACATGAAGGCAAAGATAATAGAGCTGTGTGTAGACATAATATATAACTGATCAGGAATGAGTTTGCAGCCTTAAGATTTATAACCATATCTTATGCAAAGATACAGCATGCCTGAAAGCAAAGGAATGTATTTCTCTCTTCCTTTCTGTATGTCACTTTTTTGCCTTTATATAAGTCAAGCTTCCCCTTGATATCTCACACACTCTTCCTCTGTGCACCATGCTCTTTCACATTATTTCATAATTTTTCTTTCATCTTCTGCTCTGCTCCTTTACAACTTTCACTTTTCCTTCCAATACTTTTTACTTTCTATCAACATCTTTTACTGTCTCCCTCTAAACTAATCATCTGCCCTTTCAGTATCTCATTTTCTATATACTTCTTATTCTGGTCCTATATAATTCAACCTTTCAATCTTTTTATTTCCCCTTTATTCTATTTCTTCTTCTCTTTCAAAACCTTGTAATTTGCCCTTTCTATATCTTCTTTCCCATTTTTTTATCCTTTATCTTACTCCACTTTTATATTTTTCACTCTCTTCAAAGCACATTGTACTGGTCTCAGGTAAAGGTTTGCAATGCAATGGCTTTGGGCCACACACTTCAGGAGGCCCCATGTTATGTGCTGTGAGCCCACAAAAAGTAAGAGATGAAGATGAAAAGTCTTCTTAAGATGAACATATGCATCTCCACATATAATGGTAATTATAACAAAAATGATCTGGTTGGTAATTACTCCCAAATCAATACCATACTTTTTCCCTTTCAAAGATGGAAGAAATGTTCTTTCTCTCTCCATACCATTTAAGGAAACAAAGGGCTTGTTGCTGCATGTATAATGGGGCTCTCCATTTGCCTCAGACCATCCATCTACCTCTACATCTGTTTCTTTTCTTAGGTCAAGTCTTACAATGAAAATGTTTTTAACAATGAAAGTGCACTTATCCTTAACTCTATGTTCTGTTACATTTCACTTCCCATGTAATCTTTCACAACTTTTTTTGAAAAACACATGACGTATTTCATTCAATCACACTCTTAACTTAATATACATAAGCCTGTTTTATTCAACAGGATTACATGTTTTTACTATGTAAAAAAAAAAAAGCTTATGTGAATTCTCCTCATGCTGGACATCCTCTGTCTTTCATTATCTTAATCACTTCCTAATCTTCATTCTTGCTAATTTTCCAATACAGTAAAATAAATTTATTTCCCAGTGTCAGCTTACCAGTCTTGAAGTCATGGATGACCCTGTAAGTCTCAATGGTGATGTCAGTGAGTCCAGGAATGTTCAGGAGGAATAAACCATCAGCATGTAGGTGTGGCAGGTATGTGAATGACACCAGCTTCTCCTCTGATTCATAATGGTGCGACTCATAAGCAATTGTTCCCAAGTTCTAGGGAAGAAAGAATACATGACAAATGCAGGGAAACCAAGATAACATGCCAAACTTACATAATGTTCCATAAAAACTTAAGAAAAATGAAATATGAATGAAAATAAGTAGGCGAGTAATGGAATGACAGACAAAAGACATGTGAATTGGTAATTCAGTTAATTCATTTCCAAAAAACACTCAGTGTTTGTTATAACATTTCCATCTCACATCCATTCATAAAATGGAGTATAGAAAGAATAAAAAGATTTGCTTGAATCTGAATTATAAAAAAAGAATCAAGATAAGGGCTGAAGAAAGCACTTTTAAACACGATGTCACTGCACTGATGATACTTTGGCCAAGGAAAAAAAAAATCCTTCCAAAGATAATATTTTAAGATCACTCAAAAAATTACACCATCACTTTTCTAAGCTACATTAGAATAGGTTAGTGCAAAAATCTACCCTAATATTTCCAAACTTACAAATGAAAAATATTGTTTGGAGGGGTGACTCATCTAGTGATATGTATTTTAGGCCCAGGAATGATATTCTAGCATGGGTAGGTATTGACGTCAAAGATACTGTATTTCAAGGAAGGTATTTTTTGTCACACCATTTTCTGGTTAAAAGTGGTATTTCTGTTGGGAAACTGTAATTATGACCAGATAATTATTTTCATTATCATTATGAAATATGAAATCTTCCGTATTCTTTTTCACGAGACATTTATATCAGCTATGGCAACTTGGGCAAGACAAGCACGTTAACTTACCTCTATGACAGTTTCCATTGTAAGTGAAAACTGATTAGGGAGTTTAGGAAGAAACTTCCTTTCATGGGCAGGGCAGAAGACACCAGGAGCAGTAGATGCCAGGATGTGTGCTGGATCAGTATTCAAAGCCCATGACTTAACTTGGTATTGCAACCACATGGCACCACCAGGCAACATGAATACCCGACCTTTCAAGGGAGGGTAAAATCAGTTGAGAAACCATATATATAATTTTTTTTTGCAATATCAAGATGCATCAAAATATCATGATGTTATAAAGAAACACAAAGGTGACCTACTCAACTTCAGTGTCCCGTAACTTACAGTATTCATTCTAAATCATCTAGCCTATCCACAGTATAATGACTATGATCATGACATTTGATATTTCTCCAATTACACAACACTATTCACATATTAGGCATGGCTGCTCATAGGTGTTCACCATTTCCCACGTAGCGAGGTGGTGCCAGGAAAAGACAAAGAATGGCTTCGTCTTACATCCTAGGTCTTTCACACACAGAAATTCCTGTAATCTAATTCCCCAGAGATAAGAACGGTTCTAAGTCCCCCTTTCATTAATTACATCTCCATTACCTTGCAATTACTTGGAGTGAACCTCATCATCCACTTACCTGACCAACTTTGTAGGTTGTCCAGGTACCTCTGTAAAGTGACATTAGAATATGATACCCAAATTCTCTGCAAAAATTTGACATACTTTCTCCTTACCTGATCCCCTGACAGTGAAGGCAAGAGGAGCCAATCCCCTGACAGAATTGCGAGTGTAAACAGCTTCAACGGTCATGTCTGGGGCTTCAATCCTCCACACTGCAACTTCAACTCTACCCACACTGCCAATTTTCTCCTGGTGATAGTTACATTGAATATCAATATCAAACAGGTCACTGTATGTCTTACATTATGTTACAGTGATGTCTTAAAAATATCAGTCTGTATATACATGTGTTACAGAAAAGTCAACTGGAAGAGGATCCAGTGGTAGTATAAATGATTCCTATCAAACATTGGCATGGATGGCCTCTGTCTTTACAGGAAGATGGCCCAAGCAAGGTAGAAGCATTGAGTTTATGTCCTAGCCACTCGGGAGCTTTTTTTTTCTTTCCTTCAGCAAAACATAACTGAGATAAGAAATACAGAAAAAGGTATTGTTTCAATCAAGGACAAACTGCTTTCATATGGAAGTACGTCACGAATCACGCTAGGGATTGTGAACGCAGAAGTTAGCCCACCAGACAACAGTTGAAAATGATTTCTACTGGATGTCATGGAAGACAAAAACGAAAGTGTGCTACTTGTCATAGTAAAGATAAAAACAAACATCGCTTCCATCACCTGGAGCACATAAAAAAGTGCGCCCTCCCCAATGCATCTACCCCAATGCGCGGAGTTACATTTTCTTGTCAAGTTAAACTCCTTTTTCGTTTTCCCAGACAACCCACTCGTAAGCAAATCAGGCCTCCTGTTGTCTGTCTTTCTCATGTAAACATGGTCATTTATTGTTTACAAACACCGATAGTAATCTTTCAAGTATATATGAATATTGTACGTCTCTATCTTCCTGGATTCTAGATTACCAACTGAATTAAAATCGAGCGGTTATGAAAGACATGTCAACATGCACACATGCATAACCCTATAACTATGCGTAAGCACACACTCAAAAACTATTGAAGTTCCAATGAAAGGCAATAAAGTTGCACCTAAAATAAACTGAGTTACAAGAAGACATTAGAGACTACGACTTTGCCCACCATGGTAAAGAATGAGGGAAGAAACTGCACCCTACAAGTTTCACATCTAATGATAATACTAAACGGTTCTCAGATCTGCGAAAAAGGATCAAAGTTTCAAGGCATGAAACGAAGAAAGGAACTGGTTTGTCGATATGTAAAGGGCAATAATAGAGCAGGAGAGTCGTGGACTAATCAAATCAAAATGAGAACTCTTGCCTGAGTAGATTTGGCATTTCGTGTCCGGAGATACTGGAGGAGGCTTCCCACGGCAACATATGGCCGGCAGAAGCGGTTGGTACAAAAACACCGCTGAGGTAAGTCATTGTAGGTACCACACTTGACACCTGCGTGACAAAAGGCAAGAAGGTCAGAAAGATCCTGGAAAAACATTGTCCAACCAGTAGATTTAGGTTTTAAATACCACTATATACAATTTATCTCTCGTTGCTTGCTGGACAAACCAAACCCGTTTTTAATAAGTCAAAACTTACATTTTTTATTCATATACTTTCTTTCGTATTCAACCACACATGGACAATTATGTTCCTTATCTTCATTCACCACTTTCATTCCCCTACGTGATATTTCACTCCATTAGGGGCTGATTACCACATAATCTGTCTCCCTCACATCATTAAACTCCATGATTCCATTAATAGCCTTGCCCATCTCCAATCATTACCCACCCTGCTCATTAAATCCCGTTTTCACTAATTACCCTTACTAACGCCACACATAATTCTTCCTATCAACACAAATTATCCTGATATCTACTCATCACATTCCTACATTTCATAAACACTTCTGCCTCACTCATTAACTCCTCATTCATATCCTAACCTCGAATCAATATTTCCTCATCTACATTTATATATTCATTACCCTTCCCACCTCGTCATCAACTTCATATCAATTCTACCCATTGTCCTTCCCACCATCACTCATTAACTCAATGTACACTCACTACTCTCCTTACATCTACCTACCATCTCTCCCATCCCACATGTTGCCCTGAACACATTCAAGCACAACTCCTTCCCACCTCCAAACACAACCATCTAAACCCTATTCTTGTCATCCTTTCCACATCTATCATCCGTCCCTGTTCCTGTCCACACTCACCTTCCACTAGGTATCCTCTCTCTGTGAGGGTGTCGAAGATACAGGATAAATTGAGGGTGAGGGAAGAGAGGGAGTGAGTCGCCTGGCCATTACGCTCACGTTCCCGTACGGTGAAGCTCTCGTTATTGTGGACGTCGATGACTTCCACTGTGATCTCGTAGCTCTGAGGAAGGAGGAGACGTGATCCAACACGAGCCAGGGTCGAGCTATGAGCCTTACAATACATTACACTCAATTATAAAACTTCCAATGTAGAGACAGAGACACTTGAAATAACACTTACTGTTCTGGGTTATATAAATAAACACGTGATACAATATCATAAGAAAATTCGCTGTTAAAGTACAAACATAAGTTCCAGGCTTTTGACATTGGCTTGAAATACAGTCGAAAAGAGGAGTTTCTGCGTTTAGATTTTCTCCAGCGAGTTTATTCATAACAATAATGTTGAGTTAAATAAGTAAAGGATGGATAAAGATGAACAGATGAATAAAGCTGGGTGACCTATGAGTGTATCCCAATGACTCAGGCGTTTACCTGTGTACTTATAGGGTAAATTAAATGTATAAATTCCAAACATAAAATGGTATATTCCTGTCACGACTTTCCTAATGAGATAAATATACATTATTCACTTGTGAAACAAATTAAAAATACTGGGAACTACGTTTTTCCTAATTTCATTTACTGGTCTTCCGTGCGATAATGATCCTATACAGGATTCTGAAAGTTAAAGAAGAAAAGAATAACTACGTAAATCAAGTGAAACTGGAACAGTTGATGCAGAAGGCATCACCGTGTCGTGAACACCAAGGCTAGACAACTCTAGCCCCTTCACTAAGCCCTCATGCATGACAATCAGCACAAGCCTGAGCGTGCATGACTCGTCCGGGGATGGGTGACGTGCGTTTATCCAAACGTTTTGGCGCTTGGAGTCTATGTACCGTGTGCATGGTTTCTCGTGGTCTCTTTTCTTTATATATATATATATATATATATATATATATATATATATATATATATATATATATATATATATATATATGTGTGGTTGCACGGGTGAGAGTGGGATTGTCATATGATGAAGCCTTTAAGAAAAATACACCTTCCTCTGATCTCATACTTCAGGCCCTGACTGACTTACAGGTGGGAGCGTTGGTACTGGAAGAGGAGGCCTAGTGGTCGTGGCAGACGACGGTGTCACTGGCGTGGGCGGTGGGTGGGCTGGGGACTGTGGCTTTCTAACTGTGGGCGTGGAGATGGGAGTGGGCGTGTCTTTGTTAGTAGATGCATCGTCTATTTCACCTGTGAGATAACCCTCGCTGTTAGAATGCATATCATGGAAAGATATACCGATTAAAAGAAGTGAAATTGGTAGACAGTCAAGAAATATTGGGAAGATCATTAATAATTGCGTTCAGTTTAGAATTACGAAGCAAAAAAGGTACCTAAGCAGGATCAGAAACTTGTAAACATGGAGGAATTCAATAGACCGAGGGATGAAAGACAAAGAAAAGAGTCAGAAGACAGACTTATGATGTTTAGGAATATATATATGCTACGGGAATGGAAGTGCGCTGAACTAAAGAACAGTGTCCGCAATGAGTGTGAACTGTAAAATACTGAATAAGACAATCAGAAGGTAAATGGATGATTCCTTGCACAGGAAAAAGATATCTGGGTGAAATACAGTACACTCAGAAAGATCATGTATCTATAACATATCTCCTAGTATGATTTCCATTCCAAAATATAGGAAAGGATGAGTGGATTGTTTACATCTGCATGAGGACAAGGTGTGTGCATAAAGTTAAGAGATGTGGTAACATGAATGCAAAACTCTCTCTGTAACGCACAAATTGTAATCATGCACATGACAGACAAGGTCCCATGTGTGTTCAACTCCTCTTTATGCTGTACAAATAAACACAACACGACGGAGACCATTATACATTATACAACTCACTCCCGCTGACGGTTCCTGTAGTCCCCTCTGCCTCAGCCTTAGTGGGCGGGGTCAGCCTACTTGCTAGCGTGGGGTAGGAGGTGGTGGGCGTTTGTGGCGCGACCCGGAGTGTGGGTGGGACATCAGCAGTATCCCCCTCGTCCACCATCAGGGCCCCGCCCATGCACGCCCACAACACTACAAGGAGCACCCCCGGCCTCATAGCCTGTTAAAAAGAATATCCTATTGAACTACATTAAAATCTTTACTGTCAGTAAAGTAAGGCACAAATCACTTTTTTATCATGTACAGCCTTGTCAAGAAGTGCATTCTTTCTCAATTGATCAATATCTTATTAAATTCTTCATGTATGCTCTCTTATCCTATGAATTATAATGTAGATTCAAATTTTCAAGACTTCCTTTAACGATCCACATTATTTCTTGTTTCTTTTATGTATCGTAACAATGTTACACTCACGGGATAAACAAAAACAAAAACAAATGAGTTATTCAGAGGATCCATTACGAATTCGACATGTTTCGTAAGGAAAAATACTTGCTAACAAAAAGTGGTCTGTATATCATACCCTGTATAAACGAAATGCACTTCCTTTATGCTACATCATCGTGTCTCAATAAACAAGAACATGAATAATAACAGTAATAACAGTGTACACAGGCAAACAGTAGATGAAATACTTAAAAACTTAAGGAATTTTGCTTGCTTGATTTAAAATGTTAAAACGACAGTCGTTTTGAGTTTGTTCAAAATAAAAGAGTGTGAGTACTGGGTTAAATTGGCCTGGTTGAACTACTGGTTGGTTCCTCGTTTGAGCTTTAGGCCTTTTAACTGCCAGGGTCATTAAGGCCGTCGAGTTATAACTGCCTCCTGAAAAATCTTTCGCACCTTCAGGTGTTAAAAGATAATTCTCATAATATAATATAGCCCATGATAGACCTGCATTCGTTCATGCTCCAAGAAATGTAAACAGTCGCCGTGTAGAGAAACATCTAAGGAAGAACATTTCGTTGCTACAACAGGCCTCACTGTCACCCATGGGTTAGACAAGAAGAAAAGGCATGGGACGCCGTTTATGGAAGACGCCAACGACATCAGACACATTGTTCTTCCTTCTTAACGTCGTTGTGCGACGTCTCCTGCTCTGTCAACGATGCCGACCACAGCGTATCGGAAATTTTCAGTTACTTCAAAACCATAAAAATGTAGTTGAATTAAACCTTGGAAAAGAGTTAAGGTTTGTTATGCTACAATGTGATAGTAACAATGTGTAGTAACACTGCGCTTGGCTAGCGAGAATGGTTAACTAGGCAAGCAAAGTATGCTGGATGATAACCTTACCATCCTATGCTAGTATGTGAGCTAATATTAACTACTTGCGCCTAACTTAGTGGGTTAATTATTTTCATTAGTTCATCATAGTTGGATATGCCGGTTATCCTCACTAATGAAGCTGGTGTGTCATTGCGAGGGTCTGCGGTCACTTGACTTTGCAAAAAATGTTACTTGCAAAAATTGTAAACAACTCAGTGATGTATGCCAGGATGGTGGGAATAACTGATCCAGCAAACTGTTCTAGGCTTCTGAGCAAGAATAACCCAACAGGCTATGTTAGGAGGTAAGGATTATGAACTCAGTAAGCAAGGGAGGCAAGCGAGAATAACTTATCTATACAGCAAGCTATGTTAGGCTGATGAGGATAACTAACCCAGCAAGCAGCACAGTTTAAACACGATTAATTCTTTGAATTTAATTTTCCAAAAGAGGGAACAGAGAAGGGGCCCAGGTGAGGATATTCCCTCAAGGGCCCAGTCCTCTGTTCTCAACGCTACCTCGCTAATGCGGGAAATGGCGAATAGTATGAAAGAAATATATATATATATATATATATATATATATATATATATATATATATATATATATATATATATATATATATATATATATATATATATATATACATATATATATATATATATATATATATATATATATATATATATATATATATATATATATACATACATACATATATATATATATATATATATATATATATATATATATATATATATATATATATATATATTTTTTTTTTTTTTTTTTTTTCATACTATTCGCCATTTCCCGCATTAGCGAGGTAGCGTTAAGAACAGAGGACTGGACCTTTGAGGGAATATCCTCACCTGGCCCCCTTCTCTGTCCCTTCTTTTGGAAAATAAAAAAAAAAAAAACGAGAGGGGAGGATTTCCAGCCCCCCGCTCCCTTCCCTTTTAGTCGCCTTCTACGACACGCAGGGAATACGTGGGGAGTATTCTTTCTCCCCTATCCCCAGAGATGATATATATATATATATATATATATATATATATATATATATATATATATATATATATATATATATATATTGGAAAGGATCACAATTTTGCGCGTGATCAAGTATATTTCTGAGTCCACGGAGAAAATGAAACATGATAAGTTTCTAAGTGCACTTTCGTGTAATAATCACATCATCACATCATTGTATTGAGTGAAGTAATGCCATCTGTTATTAACTCTAACTCCAGTACCACGAGAAATATCACTGAATCTTCTATTATCAAATACACAAAGAATTATAATCTTGATATTAGTGATGGTCTATACAAATTGGATAACTTTACTGTTGATAAAATTTGTAAACAATGCACCTTCTTGTCCACATAATAAGTTTATGATATGCTCGTTGTCTGTCTTGGACAATCGCATGTTTACCAAATGTCGTCATAGCTACGTCTCTTCGTTGTATATCAACTGACTGTTATATTTCTCTCTTATGTCTCTCCTGATGATACGATTATTACACGAAAGTGCACTTGGAAACTTGTTTAATTCTCTCTGTGGACTCATAGGAATATACTTGATCACGCGCAAAATTGATCCTTCCCAATATATATATATATATATATATATATATATATATATATATATATATATATATATATATATATACATGTTGGGGATGAGAGAGCTTGGGAAGTGAGTCAGTTGTTGTTCGCTGATGATACAGCGCTGGTGGCTGATTCATGTGAGAAACTGCAGAAGCTGGTGACTGAGTTTGGTAAAGTGTGTGAAAGAAGAAAGTTAAGAGTAAATGTGAATAAGAGCAAGGTAATTAGGTACAGTAGGGTTGAAGGTCAAGTCAATTGGGAGGTAAGTTTGAATGGAGAAAAACTGGAGGAAGTAAAGTGTTTTAGATATCTGGGAGTGGATCTGGCAGCGGATGGAACCATGGAAGCGGAAGTGGATCATAGGGTGGGGGAGGGGGCGAAAATCCTGGGAGCCTTGAAGAATGTGTGGAAGTCGAGAACATTATCTCGGAAAGCAAAAATGGGTATGTTTGAAGGAATAGTGGTTCCAGCAATGTTGTATGGTTGCGAGGCGTGGGCTATGGATAGAGTTGTGCGCAGGAGGATGGATGTGCTGGAAATGAGATGTTTGAGGACAATGTGTGGTGTGAGGTGGTTTGATCGAGTAAGTAACGTAAGGGTAAGAGAGATGTGTGGAAATAAAAAGAGCGTGGTTGAGAGAGCAGAAGAGGGTGTTTTGAAATGGTTTGGGCACATAGAGAGAATGAGTGAGGAAAGATTGACCAAGAGGATATATGTGTCGGAGGTGGAGGGAACGAGAAGTGGGAGACCAAATTGGAGGTGGAAAGATGGAGTGAAAAAGATTTTGTGTGATCGGGACCTGAACATGCAGGAGGGTGAAAGGAGGGCAAGGAATAGAGTGAATTGGATTGATGTGGTATACCGGGGTTGACGTGCTGTCAGTGGATTGAATCAGGGCATGTGAAGCGTCTGGGGTAACCCATGGAAAGCTGTGTAGGTATGTATATTTGCGCGTGTGGACATATGTATATACATGTGTATGGGGGTGGGTTGGGCCATTTCTTTCGTCTGTTTCCTTGCGCTACCTCGCAAACGCGGGAGACAGCGACTAAGCAAAAAAAAAAAAAAAAATATATGCGCTACCTCGCAAACGCGGGAGACAGCGACAAAGCAAAAAAAAAAAAAATATATGCGCTACCTCGCAAACGCGGGAGACAGCGACAAAGCAAAATATATATATATATATATATATATATATATATATATATATATATATATATATATATATATATTATATTATATATATATATATATATATATATATATATATATATATATATATATATATATATATATATATATATAATTTCCGTTTCCTGCGTTGGCGAAGTAGCGCCAGGTAATGAAATGCACATCCGCTCGCACCAATATTCTAGCTGTAGTATGTAATGCACCAAAACAAGTTTCCTATTCACCAGGCTCCAGACATATATACAGACAGCCTATTGACTTATACTATTCTTTATATCCAGATTTTGATTGCTAATTTCAATAGACAGGGTACATGTATCTTATAATTCAAGATTTTTTTTCACCATATAATATAGAGGCACTAAAATAAAAGAATTATATCTAAAAAAAAAATGGTAGCCAGGATATGCTATAAAGGGTGAAGTGGAAGAGGGAATAATTGCACATTTCCGTCATGATGACCATTGAAACACCAAGACAAAGACAAAACTCCCTTAACTCTTCCACAAGTAGAATCTTGAATGGTGAAAGAATGAGATATTCTTTTGTTTGATATCCGTGTTAGTGACTTACTTGCAGACCTTCCGCTGTGCGTTGTCCTGTCTTTTCATCTTCCAGTCGAAAGATCTGCTAAATTTGCACTCATACAAACACTATAAAGCCAGAAAGTCGGGCTCTAGAGCTATCACGAAAAGAAAAAGATTTCGTTACATTCAGTCACAATGCCTCCTCCCCCACCTCTTTATTTATTATTTTTCTTTTTAAAGGTGAGAGCCCAGCTTACCCTCCCCCTCCTGCCTCCGACTGAACATGACAAGTCACCTCTCATGTCATAGCGACAGTAATTTCTACCCGAGTCACCGTCATCTGTGTTGTCTTTTCTCGCTGATGCAGCATACTCCATTGAGGCTAGACATTTGGGAAGGGCAGGACGTGGACCAGCAGATGATAACAAAGCACTTCATCATCTATCCTTCAGTATGTCCGAATGATTAAATACTCATAGGTCTGAAATTTAAAATATAAATCTTTTCTTAACATAACAGGGGGCTCCTCTTGAGAAAACCTTACCCAAAGTTTTTCAGCGGCTGTGTTAAAATATCGCTGACTTTTCTCTTTTAATAATAGATTGACTACGGCATCAGACGAAGAGCAAATAGCATCACCGTCCACTCGTGTTACTTGAGTCCAAATCCTGCGATCAATGATCGAACCATGTCAAAGCCATTGCATCTCGAGGAGGTGCTGGCAGCAATGCAGCATCTGCTCACTCGAATATCGATTGGATACTGACAATTCCAACGCCCAAGAATAATTTTTACACTACAGCAACCACGGTGTTCACACACACACACACACACCCATATATACACACACTTTAATATAATCACCTTTGACCTTCTGCTTTCCTTTCTGTCGCTGTGTCTTATGTCCTAGCAATATTCCTCCTGTACACAAAGGACAATTCCAAGAGACTGGGGCAGATGATGTCGCGTCGTCTGCTCCCTCCTGTGGCCCAGCGCCATCTATTGTCCAAACGACGCACTAACGTTCACGTCCTCAGGATCGTTGGACAATTACACATGTATTACACTTATTGATAAATAGTACATAATATTTCTGAATGACTTGAACGTGAATTAAAAGCCTGGTAAATTCTGTACGGACACTTCATATGAAAATAAAAGCTAATCTTGGACAAACCCCGAGCGTGATATAAGATGGTTAAGAGAATTTAAGCTCAGCAGAGCGTGCAAACCTTGTTCTCGACTTGTTGGACTTTTCTGATGATAAAATGATGGACCATTTCAGCAAAGTTTATGTAATATCATATAAGAACAGCAGCCGCTTCTATATACATTGGTTATTTACTCAGCAGCTAATATGAATCATTATCCTTCTGATTACTTAATGTACATATCCTTGTAATTTATAACCAAGGCAAGGAAAGACTGACATGCTACATTATGTTCAGCATACATCCTATCACCTCTCAAAAGATTTTGTACGATAAAGGTGGCAATAAATTCTTAAACGTAATTTCTAGAGAACAGTAAAGCGTTCACTTGAGGGGCAATTTTTATTCGCGAAAAAGTAGAACGATAGGCTTTAGTCCCGACCTCCTGAAAAAGTATTCTTGGTGACTTGAAAGAAATTATTTCTAACGCTGTTTCCATAATGATAATAATAATGATGATGATTATAATAATAACAGTAATAGAACATTGTTATATAGTCATCTGGACAGAGAAGCTCTTGGATTGGGGTCCATTAAATGATCCCAAATGAACCATTATTCTCAATGAAAGAATATGGTCTTTCCCATCAAATATGTTCCGCCGTGCTACCCATTATCTCGGGGTTGAGAAAACCTTCCTGTAGTTAAGGTGTTGCTTGTTCTCGTGATAGATAATTTCATTTTTCCGGATATAGGTGGATGTGAGCGATGTAAGGCGAAGGATGGACAGATTGACGGATACGGAAATGGTGTTGGATAAACTGGATACAAAAATGGATAGAATGAAAATTAATAAATAAAGAATGGATGTAGAGGTAAAATCTGATAAATGTTATCTGATGTTGCTGCTGCCCCACCCTCACCCACTTTTTTTTTGTTTTATAGGCATTATTTCATTTTGCTTTAGTGAGCTGACTGCGTGTCCAACCCACTATAAATTTGACCCCCATGAAATTGGCTGCTGTTTCTTTGTGACCTCTAGCAACACGAGAAATTAAATCAATATCCCTTTCTTTCCTCAGTGAAACTGAAATATTTTTTTCACATAATCTATCAACTAGACAGGTCTGTAAACACCTAAGCACTATTTGATCTCTTACTATTTCTTATACCCTTTATCATTTCTTTTTTCCAGGATAGCCAAGAGAAGGGTATATTTCTAACCTGTCAAGTACTTAAAAAGAAAGAATTGCTTACTTCTGCTTATTCAGTTAAAGTCTGCTTTGAAATATACCAGATATGTGTTTGACAAAACTACAACGCTTGGGTTTCACTTACAAAAATGGGTGACAAAAACCATTTCACCATTATGACATCTTTATTGCAAATTTACCTTGACAGAAGTTAGACGAAAGCATCTAAATTAGGCTGAACATATGTACAATACCACCCTATGAAGTAACTAAGGAGAGAAAAATCATTATTGTTTGCTGGGCAGCTTTTAATACACTATAATCATATTCCTTTATACATAGAAGTCAATTTCTACTTAATTACTAATGCAGTGTTGTGCTTCCAATATATATACTTACTACAGCCCCAGAACTCCCTTCTATGGGGCTTCTACAGTACTCAGATATAGTCATCCACATCCATCAGGTAGGACCACTGGTAAAGAGGTGAGGTACTGATGCGGATCTTCCTTGATGTTAAGGGTACACAGCAACTGATGATTGGGTGTTCAGAGTCTTCAGTATAGAAGCTGCAACATGGGGATGAGGGTCTTGTGATAAGCTGAATCGATGTGTGTATTATGGAGAGAAGGGTGATGTCCAGAGAAGGCAGAACTTGCACATGTTTGGGGTGTGTACAATCGTGTGTGTATGTCTTAGGGACAGAGTAGCAAAGACCCATCCCTTGGTCTACGAGAGAGAGAGAGAGAGAGAGAGAGAGAGAGAGAGAGAGAGAGAGAGAGAGAGAGAGAGAGAGAGAGAGAGAGAGAGAGAGAGAGAGAGAGAGAGAGAGAGAGAGAGTCATTTAAGGCTACAAGTACATACAAAATCTGTACACTAAAAGCATGAATATACGCTACATTTGTACAACAAATTGAACCACTAATCATGATTCATAAACATATCATCAGTACAATATCACAATAAATTATGAAAGCCTCAGCTGGCACCCACAACTAGTCAACATAACATTCATAAACTTCATAAAATGCAGGTAAATGCACTCAGCATATTAACAGGTTGTATTAAATTCACCACCTACATCAACCCTTTAAGTGCCAAAACATATATTTTCTTTAAATAGCCACTTAAACAAAAAGTGCATGCAATTGTTAGTCACAGCTCATCCCCACACCCTTGCCATTTTATACTTAACCAACCCATTTACAAAAAAAATCCCTCCAGTATCAAACAATAGCAAACAAAGACATATTCAGTTACCAAAGGTGGGCAGGACAAATTCCGAAAGGAATGAATTCCTGGAACTCGGTCCATTATGAGGACCATAACCAGGAAAGTCGATTCTTTTCCCAGTTAAGACCAGAATGGGAATCAGCGGTCTATTTCTAATCAATTCTGGATAGTCTGATGTTCTTCAGTCCTTTTTATTCTCCTTTTTTATTTCATTTCAAGTTTTCACTATTAAAAACTTACTTAAAGTCTAACAAACTCAGTACAGTAACTTTCATACAGTGTCTTTTTGAATGATTTTGGTTTGACTAAAGAATATTTGGAGAGAGATGATATTTCGTTTCATCAAGAAAACACAGAAAGATACCGAGACTGAAATCAAACGTGTTTCAACACCTGAAAGTGAAGGAGAATCTAGTGTCGTTAATGCTTCAACCTCAAGTCAAGCAACTGGACCTTCTACCAGAAAAACTGAACCCTGTGACCATTGGTTGTACTTGGACAAATACTTTGAATACATGGGGCCTAAGGGTGAGCAGAACCTGGAAGACAAGTGCTTGCAGTGTCTGTTGAACAAGAACTTACTCTTGACAAGCAACAAGAGCCAAAACAATCTCAAACGACGTCTCCTAACGCCACTCTTACGTCCACAACCAGTTCAACTGATGTATCACGGCAGGGGTAGTGATCCAGAAAAGTATTACTTATTATATCTTTCAATAAACATTTTAAGGTTTGACAAAAGAGGCAACACCTGAGGGACATCCTCAATTCAGTACAGTAGGTCTCTGCTATGGCAGACATTTAAACATGTGCCCATAGGTATGCTTAAATCATAATTATATTACTTTTACCTCAATTACAAAGAACACTAGTAAACAGAGTGATTTTAATTAATTCATTACAATGCTCTTAAAGTATAAATGAAATTCCTTTACAGAGAATACACTTCAACTGAATAAATTCAAAGCATTCCATAATCCATTTCATTTCAAGTAGTTCATGGGGATGACTGTACATTGGATTGATCAGGAAACCCTCCTCAGGCAGAAGACAGGTTTAGTGTGTAGATGACTCACCAGACAACACACCTTTGACTTTCTTTCTAAGGAGATGTACAAAGTCCACTTCTACCTTGCATTTGAGCCAAAGGACTGCAGGACTACTACTGACAATGGCAGCAACTTCTTCAAGGCATTTAAAAAAGCAGATTTTTTCTTAAACTTTATTATTCACATTCCTTTGCTTTTCTGATATTTACATTTTTAATTTTTTCTATAACATTGAATATAAAAGTATGTTAATTGCATTTTTTTGAGCAGTGTCTCTGGCAAAAGGGATGAGGAGCTGCTTGCAGATATTGTTCAGGCTGAGGATTTGGCATCGGTATTAGAAGGTAAATAGGGATTATTGATTATTTCTTGATTTCTTTCACTTTTTACAAGTCACGTAAAGTATCTTATTTTCACTCAAACAAACTAATCAAATAAATCCAATATATATTTTCGGCTGGTTTCTCGGAAGATTCTGAATATGTCCTGCCAAAGCACACAAGGTGTGCCGCCCACACCATGAATCTAGCTAATGGTCACCTCCAATGTTGCCACGACCTTGAAGGACTCACCATCCTACAGGAAGATGTATGTACCAGACTGCTTTTGGTAAAGCTGAGCTGTTTAACAAGCATGCAAGAAGTTCACAAGTCCCAGACACCATCAAGGCCAGGACAGGGATGCTGCTGACTCTCCCCACTATTAAGAGATGAAACTCTGTCTATGATGAGGTGTCTTGTCTGGCCTACATCTTTCGAGACAGGGAGAAGCTTCATGAACTACACTGAGTGTACAACATTCTTGGGCTTCCTTCATTCTTGTCTAGCGAGTAATTTTTTTTTTATTCTATTTTACTTTTCTTTTTGAAAAGGTATAAATATTAAAACTTAATAGTAAATATGATATAAAACTAAAAAATTTAACTAAAATATTCAGTTTTTCTTTCAGTTGATATTTGCTTCTTCAGAGAGTATCTTGAGGTGATGCAACTGGTCTGTAAGGCATTGGACATCATGCAAAGCCTAAATGGGGGCACTTCTGCCCACCTTGGCCACTCTCTCAAAATGTTTGAGCTGAAGGAAAGCACCAATGTCAAGATGTCAGCCACTGGTAGTTGATGTCTGGAATGGCATCAAAAGCAGGTTTGGTCCCCTTTTTGAGGACATGGACTTTTTCCTGGCAGCTGCACTACACCCCCAGTTCAAATTGGGCTGGGTGAGACTTTTGAAGGACAATATCATGTATGACGTTGAGGAAATCACAGCCAAGGTGAAGCAGATGGCGATCATGGTGAAGATTCTGATGGACTCTGGAAAGGAACGCAGCAGCAGTGAGGATGAGAATGACCAGGATGACCTTTTTGGGGCTCTCTAAAAGGGCAGGGCAAAAAGCAAAGAAACCAGGACCAAGTTGGTGGACACATTTCAAAAAAGTGAGAGGCCTGTGAAACCCTTCATCAACAAATACTCATTCCCATTACATCCAGAACCAGTTCAACTGATGCATCAAGGCAGGGGTGGTGATCCAGAAAAGTATTACTTATTATATCTTTCAATAAACATTTTAAGGTTTGACGAAAGAGGCAACACTGAAGGACTTGTTTATAAAATCTAAAACACCTATCCCTTCCAGTGCCACCACAGAGCAGCTCTTTTCTTTGCGGAAAGATGTCCTCAAGCAGAAAAGATCAGGGCTCAGTGACAGCCATTTTTAAATGCTGGTTTTCTTGAAGGGAATATGAAATATTATTGTTGTTACTTATATTAGATACTATTGATTACTATTTGTATTACTTGTACCAGCGTTTTCAATTGGTTGTTTGTGTTTCATTTCAAATCAATATTTTTCACTTATGATATATGAAAGGATCGAGGACCAAGTCGGTCCTAGTTCCTTTCTATAGGAAGGACCATTGATCCATTTTAAGTAAGGCACTGGACCAGAACTATCAGTCCTTTTTGAGGAACAAGTGCCCAACTTTGCCAATTGCTGAGAAACCTAAACCATTTAAAAATTCCAATCAAATAAATAAAACACTGAGCACCCTATCCTCAATTTACATGAATCTCAACTGGAGTCTCTCTTTCCATGTCTCTGATGTCTGTCCCCTTTGGGAACTCCCTCAAAGGGATGACCAAGAGAGTTTCCATAACTGGTGAACCCCAGACTTTCCCAAGAAAATAAGTCAGTTTGACTAGGCTCTGCTTCAACCATCAGCCACTCCATGTCCATTACCAGGAACGACTTCAATTTACACCAAAACCACTCTGCCGTTACACCCCACATACCAAATCATATTCACTAACTAACATTTATAGAGTGTTGACAACTTTTCAACATTTCTTCAATACAGATGTCTTTTAGTGACTGGTTTCTGGATACATGAGATCTACCAGCTTTACAAACTAGTAAAGTTGGGGCCACAAAAACAACAACAGAGATTAAACACAAAATTCTCATTTTAGCTCTGAAATGAAATGGATATGACAGAAGACTCAGAATCTTTTAAAGTCACAGTCTAGGAGTAAGCAACAGAAGACTCAGAATCTTTTGAAGTCAAAGTCTAGGAGTAAGCGATGTTTGATGATATGGAAAAAAAAATAAAAGAATCAACTACCACAGATATAAAATAAAAAAATAGCATTCAAGAAAATTCGCAGGTTCAAACTGTTAATGCTTATGCATCCATCCTACAGCTGTACTGGAAAAGGAGAGGAGAAAAAGAATGTCACCACGATCATTTACCATATTTACTCTTGTATAAGGCATACATTTTTTCACCCCAAAATTGCAAGAGTGAGAGCTTGGCTTAAAATAAAAATAGTCAACAATGTAATGAAAATTCTTCAAAGAGTGGCCTCTGCCATCACACAGTCATCTGTACCACCACTACCTCAACACAGTCATTTGTGGCAACACCATCTCACCACTATTTTCACCCTACCAGTTGTCATTACCACCCACCTCCACTTCACCACTAAGACCATCATCACACTGCAACTTGTTGTTTTCTTGAAGTATGTTTATTTATCTATCAATATCTCTCATGCTAGTTCCTCCCTCATAGGGGTGGCCATGGCAAGAAAGTATCCATAACTTAAGAACTCTAGTGCTACTTCTTAGCCTTTAGTGCCCACCCTTAACAGGCCACTGGCAGATGGCAAGTCTAGCACAGTGTTTGCAGAAGCTCCTACCTAATGACCACTTCTATCTAATGCTCCTACCTACTACCTCTACCTAATGCTTCTGCCTAATTGTTCCTATCCACTACTTCTAACTACTGCTTCTACCATTTTGCCAAAAGGCAGGGCTAGCACACAGTGCTCACAGCAGGAAAATCTAGTTATGAAGAATGAGCTATATGAGTCAAGTGTTACACATGATAAAGGAAGATTCTGTGTTTGAAGACAAAATGCCAGTAGTCAACATGTTTATGAGGCATAAAGAAGACAGCTACCTGGGTCAAAGGAGTGCAACATGACAACCACTAAAGTGCAGGCTCACTAAGCAGATGTCACTGACCCTCCTGATACCAAGGCAGATAGTACTGGTAATATACCTCCCTGGTCATTGGGTACCTACCAACTACTACCTACTTATAAACACACACACCCACATACACATGTATATATATATACGTCCACACACGCACATATACATAACTATACATTTCAACGTATACATATATATATATATACATACACAAATAAATAAATAAATAAATTTGAAGAATGTATGTGGGAAATCATTAGAAAAGCAAATGAATTTGTATGTAGCATTTATGGATCTGGAGAAGGCATATGATAGAGATGCTCTGTGGAAGGTATTAAGAATATATGGTGTGGGAGGCAAGTTGTTAGAAGCAGTGAAAAGTTTTTATCGAGGATGTAAAGCATGTGTACGTGTAGGAAGAGAGGAAAGTGATTGGTTCTCATTGAATGTTGGTTTGCGGCAGGGGTGTGTGATGTCTCCATGGTTGTTTAATTTGTTTATGGATGGGGTTGTAAGGGAGGTGAATGCAAGAGCTTTGGAAAGAGGGGCAAGTATGCAGTCTGTTGTGGAAGAGAGAGCTTGGGAAGTGAGTCAGTTGTTCTTTGCTGATGATACAGTGCTGGAGGCTGATTTGGGTGAGAATCTGCAGAAGCTGGTGACTGAGTTTGGTAAAGTGTGTGCAAGAAGAAAGCTGAGACTAAATGTGAATAAGAGCAAGGTTATTAGGTACAGTAGGGTTGAGGGACAAGTCAATTGGGAGGTAAGTTTAAATGGAGAAAAGATGGAGGAAGTGAAGTGTTTTAGATATCTGGGAGTGGATTTGGTAGCAGATGGAACCATGGAAGTGGAAGTGAATCACAGGGTGGGGGAGGGGGCGAAAGTTCTGGGAGTGTTGAAAAATGAGTGGAAGTCGAAGTCGAGAACGTTATCTTGGAAAGCAAAAATGGGTATGTTTAAAGGAATAGTGGTTCCAACAATGTTATATGGTTGTGAGGCGTGGGTTATAGATAGAGTTGTGCGGAGGAAAGTGGATGTGCTGGAAATGAGATGTTTGAGGACAACATGTGGTGTGAGGTGGTTTGAGCGAGTAAGTAATCAAAGGGTAAGAGAGATGTGTGGGAAAAAAAGTGTAGTTGAGAGAGCAGAAGAGGGTGTTTTGAAATGGTTTGGTCACATGGAAAAAATGAGTGAGTAAAGATTGACAAAGAGGATATATGTGTCAGAGGTGGAGGGAACGAGGAGAAGCAGGAGACCAAATTGGGGGTGGAAAGATGGAGTGAAAAAGATTTTGAGTGATCGGGACCTGAACATGCAGGAGGGTGAAAGGCGTGCGAGGAATAGAGTGAATTGGAACGATGTGGTATACCGGGGTCGACATGCTGTCAATGGATTGATCCAGGGCATGTCAAGTGTCTGGGGTAAACCATGGAAAGTTTCGTGGGGCCTAGATGTGGAAAGGGAGCTGTGGTTTTGGTGCATTATACATGACAGCTAGAGACTGAGTGTGAACGAATGTGGCCTTTGTTGTCTTTTCCTAGCGTTACCTCACACACATGCGGGGGGAGGGAGTTGTCATTTCATGTGTGGTGGGGTGGCGATGGGAATGAATAAGGGCAGACAGTATGAATTATGTACATGTGTATATATGTATATGTGTGTGTGTATATATATGTATATGTTGAGATGTATAGGTATGTATATGTTCATGTGTGGACGTGTATGTATATACATGTGTATGTGGGTGGGTTGGGCCATTCTTTCATCTGTTTCCTTGCGCCACCTCATTAACGTGGGAGACAGCGACAAGTATAATAATAATGAAAAAAAATTCACACATATTTGCTATTTACCGCCTTATCAAGGTAGCATTAAGAGCAAAGGAATGAGCCTTAGAGGGAATATCCTCATCTGGCCCACTTCTCTGTTCCTTTTTTTGAAAAGTAAAGAAATGGGATGGGAAGATTTCTAGCCACCCCCCACTCCCTATTATTTTAGTCACCTTCTACGAAACACAGGGAATAAGTGGGAAGTATCCCCTGAAGTTAGTAAGTATCTTCTAAAAGTACAGACCTATTTCTGATTCTTTTCAATATTCTTAGTAAAACCATTATGTTGAACTCAGCAGATGTACCTATGCTACTGATTGTGGTGCTTTTACTCATGTATGAAATCATCAACAGTACAGTATGTAATAAAACGTTAAATCAATCACTGATATCAATTTGACCTTAACTTTATATTTGAATTTCATCAATTAAATAGATTATTAATTGTGATGTAGACTAAGAGGTTAAATTTGTAAACCTTCGTATATGATGAACAAAAAATTTTAAAACTAGCATTGAAGTTATGGAAGTGAAGTTATAGAGAATTGCCATAGCTCTATTATCTTAATTCTATGTAACTGAAATAAGGAAACATAAAGTTCTGATGATTCTTCATATTGTTTAAATTATATGGTTTCAAGCCAATACAAAAGCATCTGAAATTCTTACAGATAAAAAATATCCCTAAATCATTATTTTTTTGAGTATATGTGTAAGGAGGATCTAAGTTACCAGATACTTTTGTATATTTCAGTAATGCATTTTGTTAATACTACCAGAAATGTTGTTATACAAGTACATAATATTTAACTATCATATCAAGATATGAATTCCTAAAGTCAATGTCCATCATTAACAAAATAGATATTGAAACTGGTACTTTTGGTTAACAAAAAAATATAAATGGCAAATCCAGTACCTTGCAAGAATGTCATGGGATTACAGTCAAAATTGTGAGGCAGCACAGACAACACACCCAACATCTAAACTTTTCCTTCTAATCCCTGGATCTGAATATCATAATTCCATTTTATGCAATGATATATTTGTCCCTCACCATGCCTCTGAAAATTAGGGCATCAAATTCAGTAAGGCAGAGCTACAGTAATACATACACAGACACTGTTTTAATTCATAATTCATCTGTCTATGCATCGTATTTAATATAAACAAGTATGGCATCTCCTAGCATATTTTTCCTCCAATTGCTGAGTTTTTAAGTACTGAATATTTCTTGTTTAAAAAATTCCTTTTTTCTTTATCTTCCCAAGATGAGTAAAAGCCCAGCATCTAGCAAGTTGTATCAGTGACATGGAAAAAACTACCAATGTTATCATAAAATGAGGTGTGCTAACATGACATGAAAGTGGATGAACTCCTGTTGATAAAGTGCTTTATTTTGCCAATATGATGATAATCTTTAATGTATTCAAGTAACACACAGTACAGCATACTCTACTACATGTGAGAAAATATTTCCAGAAATATTTAGTTATCAATAAACAGTTATCTTCCATTGTAAGTCTCTTAAGAGTGCAAACACTGTAGCATTCAAAGAGTTCATCTTTGCACATATTTGGGTATAATATAAACAAATAGTGCTTCCCTAGTTTCCCCCACCTGCTCTTCAAAGCAGTTACTCAACTGTGGGGTGAAGATTATCATATATAGAAGTCTAAGAATATTTCCATGACATTCATCCTCCAGTTTAGAACAAAGGGTAGATTATTTTGTGTAAATACGGTGCAAGGACTTAAGAAGGTTCTTGTAAGCAATTCCTGGAAAATGTCAATATGACAGAATATATATAGTTTACTACAAACATTTCACATGCCCTGGTTCAGTCCACTGACAGCACATCAACCCCTGTATACCACATAGTTCCAATTCACTCTATTCCTTGCACACCTCTTACCCTCCTGTATGTTCAGGGCCTGATCACTTAAAATCTTTTTTGCTCAGTCCTTCCACCTCCAATTTGGTCTCCCACTTCTTGTTTTCTCGACCTCTGTCAAATATGTCCTCTTTGTCAACCTTTCCTCACTCATTCTCTCCATATGTCCAAACCAGTTCTGCTCTCTCAACCATACTCTTTTCATTTCCACACATCTCCCCTACCCTTTCATTACTTACTTGATCAAACGCTGCACACCACACACTGCCCTCAAACATTTCACCTTCCTCTTGACTTCCTGCCTCTTTTTTTTTTTTAAACACTTCCCTGTCATTGGCACTCCTTTGTAAGTATCATCCAAATGCCTCTATTTTTGCTTTCACTAACAACTTCACTTCTTCATCCCACCACTTACTACCCTTTCTAACCTGCCCTCCTCCCACCTTTCTCATGCCACATGAATCTTTTGCATATGCCATCACTGCTTCCCTAAATACATCCCATTCCTCACCCACTCCCCTCATGTCATTTGCTCTCACCTTTTGCCATTCTACACTCAATCTCTCCTGGTACTTCCTCACAAAAGTGTCTTTTCCAAGCTCACTTACTCTAACCACTCTCTTCTCCCCAACATTCTCTCTTCTTTTTTGAAAAGCTCTACAAAGCTCCACCTTTGCCTCCAAACAAAGAATGGCCAATCCTCTCATATACACATATACATACATAAACACCCATACATGCACATATACATACAAATACATACAGACATATTCATATATACACATGTACATACTCATACTTGCTTGCTTTCATCCATTCCTGGCACTAACCCGCCCCTTACGAAACAGCATCGCTACCCCCTGCTTCAGCAGGGCAGTGCCAGGAAAACAGACAAAAAGGGCCACATTTGTTCACACTCAGTCTCTCTAGCTGTTGTGTGTAATGCACCAAAACCACAGTTCCCTATCAAGGGTATCTATGGGATACCCTGAACAATAATCATCTAGATCTCATGCAGATAAAAACTGTTCAGCAAATATAAACATTCATTTCAAATTCCTTAAAAAATCATGATAAAAATAAGATATGCTTACATAAAAGTTGTTCTTAAATGCTTCAACCTTCATCACAATACATCTTCACTGATACTATAAAAATACTTAGGGGTCAAATGAATTGAATAAATATTTCCACAGTGTGAAATATAAATCTGATTATCTAAAAACCATAGTAACAAAGTATGTGATTGTTGGATAATATCATTCATCTAAAAACCATAGTAACAAAGTATGTGATTGTTGGATAATATCATTCAGACATTTTCTGTTTACTTACAAATTTAGAAGCTGGAAACATATCATCAATGTTTAAGGCACTTGCAAAAAAATAAACTTGTCACAGGTTTGATTTTCACATACAACAATTAGGATCAGAGTTAGAGTACACATGATCTGAATGTTTGTTACTTTCCAAAGCTAGGTGAAGTCAAGACGTCGAGCCCTTTTCTCTGATTTAGTTTCCCTGTAGCCTTCATCCAATGCTAGCTCCAGTTCATCCTCAGGAACTTTTTTAATTACTCTCATGGCTTCTTTTATTGCCTGAAAAATAAATATAACTAAGATAAAGATATGCAATGCTTCTCTGGTAATTAATGAAACACTGAGGGATTGGAGAGAAAGCATACAGCTAACAATACTATAGCAGTGTAAATGTGGAATTTATGCAAGATGGAAAGAAATGAATATAAAGAATTCTACATGCAAATGATGTCATTGATAAATCTGCATAAGAATTCAAAATATAGAAGAAATATCATAAAGTATACAGGAATCAAACTGACAAAAAAAGATGGCTGAATCTGAGGAAAAGGTATGGAACTCTGGAATGTGGTTAAATGGACAGAGGGACAAAAGCTTACAAGTTTACTTAGAATACATTTTAACGAGAGAGAGAGAGAGAGAGAGAGAGAGAGAGAGAGAGAGAGAGAGAGAGAGAGAGAGAGAGAGAGAGAGAGACAGACAGAGAGAGAGAGACAGAGAGAGAGAGACAGAGACAGACAGACAGACAGAGAGAGATATTATCATTCTACAAAGGGCTAAGAAAGGATGTTCAGTATATCTGTAAAGTGTACCACATTGTCAAAATATATACAACAGTAAAGTGAGAAAGTTTTTCAAATTTAAATCTTAAGTGTTATGTACATTTATTCAAAACAAAATTTTGAGCGCTGATTTACCATGTGCTGTAATCAAGCTAATATACTGCATTTGGCCCATGCAGATATTACTTATATATGAAATTACAGATGAAATTACTTATATGAAATTACTTATATATGAAATTACATATATATGTGTATATGAGCGGATGGGCCATTCTTCAGCTGTTTCCTGAAGCTACCACGCTGACGTGGGTAATGGCGATCAAGTATATTAAATCAACATATACACAAATACATACACATACACAACCATACACACACACACACACACATATATATATATATATATATATATATATATATATATATATTTTTTTGCTTTGTCGCTGTCTCCCGCGTTTGCGAGGTAGCGCAAGGAAACAGACAAAAGAAATGGCCCAACCCACCCCCATACTCATGTATATACATACGTCCCCACACGCAAATACACATACCTACACAGCTTTCCATGGTTTACCCCAGACGCTTCACATGCCCTGATTCAATCCACTGACAGCACGTCAACCCCGGTATACCACATCGCTCCAATTCACTCTATTCCTTGCCCTCCTTTCACCCTCCTGCATGTTCAGGCCCCGATCACACAAAATCTTTTTCACTCCATCTTTCCACCTCCAATTTGGTCTCCCTCTTCTCCTCGTTCCCTCCACCTCCAACACATATATTCTCTTGGTCAATCTTTCCTCACTCATTCTCTCCATGTGCCCGAACCATTTCAAAACACCCTCTTCTGCTTTCTCAACCATGCTCTTTTTATTTCCACACATCTCTCTTACCCTTACGTTACTTACTCGATCAAACCACCTCACACCACACATTGTCCTCAAACATCTCATTTCCAGCACATCTATCCTCCTGCGCACAACTCTATCCATAGTCCACGCCTCGCAACCATACAACATTGCTGGAACCACTATTCCTTCAAACATACCCATTTTTGCTTTCCGAGATAATGTTCTCGACTTCCACACATTCTTCAAGGCTCCCAGAATTTTCGCCCCCTCCCCCACCCTATGATCCACTTCCGCTTCCATGGTTCCATCCGCTGCCAGATCCACTCCCAGATATCTAAAACACTTCACTTCCTCCAGTTTTTCTCCATTCAAACTCACCTCCCAATTGACTTGACCCTCAACCCTACTGTACCTAATAACCTTGCTCTTATTCACATTTACTCTTAACTTTCTTCTTTCACACACTTTACCAAACTCAGTCACCAGCTTCTGCAGTTTCTCACATGAATCAGCCACCAGCGCTGTATCATCAGCGAACAACAACTGACTCACTTCCCAAGCTCTCTCATCCCTAACAGACTTCATACTTGCCCCTCTTTCCAAAACTCTTGCATTCACCTCCCTAACCACCCCATCCATAAACAAATTAAACAACCATGGAGACATCACACACCCCTGCCGCAAACCTACATTCACTGAGAACCAATCACTTTCCTCTCTTCCTACACGTACACATGCCTTACATCCTCGATAAAAACTTTTCACTGCTTCTAACAACTTGCCTCCCACACCATATATTCTTAATACCTTCCACAGAGCATCTCTATCAACTCTATCATATGCCTTCTCCAGATCCATAAATGCTACATACAAATCCATTTGCTTTTCTAAGTATTTCTCACATACATTCTTCAAAGCAAACACCTGATCCACACATCCTCTACCACTTCTGAAACCACACTGCTCTTCCCCAATCTGATGCTCTGTACATGCCTTCACCCTCTCAATCAATATCCTGCCATATAATTTACCAGGAATACTCAACAAACTTATACCTCTGTAATTTGAGCACTCACTCTTATCCCCTTTGCCTTTGTACAATGGCACTATGCACGCATTCCGCCAATCCTTAGGCACCTCACCATGAGTCATACATACATTAAATAACCTTACCAACCAGTCAACAATACAGTCACCCCCTTTTTTAATAAATTCCACTGCAATACCATCCAAACCTGCTGCCTTGCCGGCTTTCATCTTCCGCAAAGCTTTTACTACCTCTTCTCTGTTTACCAAATCATTTTCCCTAACCCTCTCACTTTGCACACCACCTTGACCAAAACACCCTATATCTGCCACTCTATCATCAAACACATTCAACAAACCTTCAAAATACTCACTCCATCTCCCTCTCACATCACCACTACTTGTTATCACCTCCCCATTTGCGCCCTTCACTGAAGGTCCCATTTGCTCCCTTGTCTTACGCACTTTATTTACCTCCTTCCAGAACATCTTTTTATTCTCCCTAAAATTTAATGATACTCTCTCACCCCAACTCTCATTTGCTCTTTTTTTCACCTTTTTTTTTTGCTTTGTCGCTGTCTCCCGCGTTTGCGAGGTAGTGCAAGGAAACAGACGAAAGAAATGGCCCAACCCACCCCCATACACATGTATATACATACCCGTCCACACATGCAAATATACATACCTACACAGCTTTCCATGGTTTACCCCAGACGCTTCACATGCCCTGATTCAATCCACTGACAGCACGTCAACCCCGGTATACCACATTGATCCAATTCACTCTATTCCTTGCCCTCCTTTCACCCTCCTGCATGTTCAGGCCCCAATCACACAAAATCTTTTTCACTCCATCTTTCCACCTCCAATTTGGTCTCCCACTTCTCCTCGTTCCCTCCACCTCCGACACATATATCCTCTTGGTCAATCTTTCCTCACTCATTCTCTCCATGTGCCCAAACCATTTCAAAACACCCTCTTCTGCTATCTCAACCATGCTCTTTTTATTTCCACACATCTCTCTTACCCTTACTTTACTTACTCGATCAAACCACCTCACACCACACATTGTCCTCAAACATCTCATTTCCAGCACATCCACCCTCCTGCGCACAACTCTATCCATAGCCCACGCCTCGCAACCATACAACATTGTTGGAACCACTATTCCTTCAAACATACCCATTTTTGCTTTCCGAGATAATGTTCTCAACTTCCACACATTCTTCAAGGCTCCCAGGATTTTCGCCCCCTCCCCCACCCTATGATCCACTTCCGCTTCCATGGTTCCATCCGCTGCCAGATCCACTCCCAGATATCTAAAACACTTTACTTTCTCCAGTTTTTCTCGCTTGCCTTCATCCATTCCTGGCACCACCCTGCTCCACAGGAAACAGCATCACTACCCTCTGCATCAGCGAGGTAGCGCCAGGAAGACAGAAAAATAGGCCACTTCAGTCACACACAGTCTCTAGCTGTCATGTGTATTGCACCAAAACCACTACTCCCTAACCACATCCAGGCCCCACAGATCTTTTCATAGAATGGTATATTCATTAATCATTTTATTCAGTTAGTCATTTATAAGTGCCCTAGAACCCATTTCCAGAGGGTCATGCAGCACCAACGATATGTTTCTTCCAGTGGTGGGGAAATAACTGACTCCTTTAAATCATAAAGCTCTTTGATGAAAGAGTATTTCTTATGATATAGCCTCATTAATTGTGACTTCATTTGCAGTGCAACCTTATGCAGGCAGTTTGGTATCACCTATATACTGTAAACATAAATAACCATATTTTTCTCACTCTTTTGCTATTTCCTTCTTTAACAAGGTAGCAACAAGAACAGATGACTGAGCCTTAGAATAAAAATCCTTGCTTGGCTCCTTCCTATGTTTCTTCCTTTGGAAAATAATAAAGAGGAGGAGGGTTTCCAGCTCCTTGCCTCCTCCCCTTTTAGTTGTCATCTTCAACATGAAAGAAATATATGAATATTCCTTCTCCCCTACTCCAGGGATAATACAAAGGTAGGAAGCTGAAGGTTTCCAATTCATGGAGATCACAGATTTTCTTAAACCATGTTGGACAACCTGAACTTGGAGAACAATAATGAATGAAGAAAAAGGAAATATACAAAAGATATCATGCAATGTACCTCTGGCATCCACACTCGGAAAATATAATCATGAGCCAAACGAAAATGGGGTCTCTTTCTGCTCAGTTCAGTGCTGAGAAAATCTATCACTGACAAGATCTGTAATACAAACAAAAAATGAGTTTAAAAATACTGACACCATTATGCAGCAATAATAGTTTCATGAATTATCACGAAAATTTGTATTTAACATTTTTATGCAACATATTCTAAGTTCAAAGGCTAATGGAGCTGTCTATAATACTTTAGTGTTACATGATTCTTAACTACTGCTAAAAAATTCTTCAAGACATCTACTATTACAAAAGCCAGTATACATACACTAGACTCAAACCAAACTGCTTTACACAAGAAACTGTCAAAACACCTCACTCACAAAATATCTGTGTAAATTCACCAGCACATTCTCTCCACTCACTTCTCTTTTGACCTCTCCCTCAGCCTTATCCCTTAACTATTCTCTTAATCTGGGAGTCTGGCTACAAGTCAGGGATGAAGTGAACTCCCAGATCCAACTCACACAGAATTCTAAAGAATATTTCCAGCTAAACAATAATCAAAATGAGGCCTTCTTTCAGTTTGTCCTGTCTTCATTACTTTACATTTGCTAAGGTTGAGTTTTAACAACCATGTATTAGACCAACTTTTGAGTCTCTTTAGGTATCCTCATATGTTGACACAATCCTCCTCATTTTTCATTTCCCTCATGACCTTTGCATCACCTGCAAATATAATCACATAGGAGTCTATACCTTCTGGCAAGTCATTCACAAAGATCAGGAAGAGTAGAGGTCTAAACAGAACCCTGCAGCACAACATTGGTGACCACCCATTTGGAGACTACTCTGTCAAGACCCTTTAGTATTCTGTAAATGCCTTTCCTAGATACAATACCACAATGTTTTCTTAAATCTCCTATTCAACCCATCTCACTAGAGTTGGGGCTCTAGTGTCTTCCACTATGATAACACTTTTGACCTAGTTATTCAGTTCCTTAGAGATCCTCACATTATCTTCCACAATTCTTCCCTCTAAATCCCTTCCTTAGCTGCTCTTTAACTGACAATTCACTCCTTATGAATTTATGGAAAAGTCTTGAATTTTCTAAAGGCTTTTTGACAATATTCTTTGCAAACTTTCTTTGGTCCTCCTTTCTTATCCTGCTATATTCATTCCTTGCTCTCTTATACCTTGCAAATGCCGGCTGGCTGAAGTGCCACGTATACCTTCTCTGCATTTTTCAAAGCTCCCTTGCCTTCTGATATCTTTTATCAAACAATTTATCAAACAACTCTTCCCTCTTTTCTAACTTTCCCTCTCCTCTGTATCTGAGGATAAGAGGTATCCATGTTCCTAACTCCTTCACTGTAAATTTTGCAGAGCCTTTCAACACAATGCTCTGCCTCCTGCCTACTGAACTCCATTTTCCAATCATTGTTACCATAGATATTGATGAGATTTGTATGATTTTCATGAACATATCATTTCACTTCTGCTCTTTTAACTTCCTCGTTTACCATACAGTCAAACTTAAGCATTACAAGATCACTTTCTGAGTGATGAATCATACAAAATATTCTTGATATTCATGCGAGTATGAATGAGGAAAAGGTCTAGCAATGATAGTGTCTCAGTCCCTCTCTTCCCAGTGTGTTTAATGAATTTTGGCAGAGAAATTTTCCTGTGTGCACTCTAAAAACTTGTCCCTATGAATCCCCGTCACCATGAGAGTTCAAGTACCTCCAGTCTCTCTCTTTATGATTGAAATTCCTATCATCAGTAATTTCCTATTTGTATGTTTTGGGGAGAAAGTTCTACACTCGTGGAACCCTCTCTCCCTCTTACACACACAGTCCTGAAGCTCATATATTTGTTCTTTGGAGGATGCATTTCTTTCCTACAGTTACACTTCCCATTATATATTGTCTGAAAGGTACATTGTCCACTATTTCTTGAAACTTATGGCTATCATTTATAATGAGGGCCAATCATTACCTACATTTATGTTCTCTTTCCCTCTTAACCATCATGCACTCAAGGCAGAACAGGTGATATCTCTTCAGTGAGCTTTGTTTCCAAAATACTCCATCATTACCAAGTGCATTTCCCCTAATACAATCCTGAAATTCCAGCTACTTACCATTTACTACTAATCTAGTAGCCTTTGTATAATTCATTGTCAGACTAATATTTCCATAATCTAACATTCCTGACCTGTCTGCAGTACTGGTGGGGGTGTTCTGTCCACATACTTCATTTGATGTCTCCTGTGTTTTGCTGACTAACAGCAGTCTATGTATTTTTTCTTCTCTTCCCTTGGTCTAACAGATTTGTTGAATATCCCTACTAAATTCAAGCCTTTAAGTTTCTTTGCCTGCCTGAATACTTCCTGGATACAAGACTCTAAAACAAAAGTAACAACAATTGGATATCCTTTTACATCTAGATTATATCACCAATTTTTCGTTTTCATTTATCGTTGATAATGCATCCACAAAATCCACAGGCTCTGGTGTGTATAATCAACTGTTTGTACTGTAATGACAGGGAATTCTATGGGCATCAGAGACAAAGACGGATAGAGGTAGATAGATTATACATTCATAGAGCTCCATTTCTTGAACTTTCTCAATTACCATTAAACCTTTAAAAATTTTGAATGCTGTCCTCATTCACTACCACATTACTCAGTTTATTCCACTGATTCACTGCTCATAAACATACTTCTTTACATCTTTTAAATAAGCTTCTTTCTTCATTAAAGAATCTTTCAAGTAACTGTTTACAGTGTACATTATCTTGCTGGTTTAAAATCTTAAAAGGTGTGACTTGGCCACCCCTCACTCTTCCCTCTTCCATGGTATGCAAATCTAAGGCCTCTAGCCTTTCTCTGCTGTCCAGTCTCCAAATTATGATACCAACTTTGATGCTCCCCTTTGCATCTTCTCTATTTGTTCTATTGTGCTTCTTAAGAGCAGTGACCAAACTTGAGAAACATTTTCATATTTTGGCCTAATGTACGATGTAAACAGCTTGATGAATATTTCCTTATCAGTATGCTTAAATGCTACTCTAAGATTTGCATAAAAAAACTTTTCTGCTTTACTGTTCTCCCACTGTGAGGCCCTGGCAACGGTTTAGAAATAACGTGAACTCCCAAGTTTCTCTCAGGCACAGACAAGTAATTCTTGTTCAATAAGTTCTGCATCATCATATACATATGTCAGGAATCTGAACTATTTCTATCTTAAATCAGTACAGCAGTATCAATGTCTACATAAATCTAACTATACCTATGGGTTTTCTATAATAAGGAAGATTATCAATCTCGCACATCAAAGGGTGCCTTTTATATCTGGTATAGACATCACATTTAAAACAAACAAATCAACAGCACAAATGAGAAAGATCGGTATAATCACAAGTGACATAACCTGATCATCATCTTGATCCAACTGAAAAGGTCCAATCCCAGACCATAGAAGTGTTCGTCTTGTGACCTCATCTTGATACATTTTATGCCGTTCACATGACTTCTCTCCATTGAATATTTGCCATAAATGGTCCATACATGATGCAGATTTCATAAATCGAAGCAATTTTTCATTTTCTTTTCTTCTTGCTTTCATGGCACTTTGAATCTTCATCCTATCCCTTGCAGACAGCATCAACTGTAAAATATATCAATTTGAACAAAGTCAACCTCAAAATAAAAACTTCAAAAAAGTTGTACACCTCCAGTTTTTACTGGAAAAGATTAACATTATTCCAATGAACGCTTTTATCTTAGTCATTGTCATGAATAAACTAATTTGGTAAGAGAGTATATAAGATGGGTTACTATAGTTGCTTAACATAAACTGTGTAATACCTTCCTTTCTTATGCCTGCAGGGTAAATGGACATATGATATGCGAAGGCATTCAGTATCCATATGCCTCCCTCCTATATGTCTACCCAGATTTAGCTTTTGACCTGAGGCAGCAAATATCAATTTGTATATATTGGGTGCAGAGGTTACCTAGGCACCATATATATATATTTTTATTCTTTTTCATTTATTACACTTGGTCGCTGTCTCCCGCATTAGCGAGGTAGCGCAAGGAAACAGATGAAAGAATGGCCCAACCCACCCACATACACATGTATATACATACACGTCCACACACGCACATATACATACCTATACATTTCAATGTATACATATATAATCATACACAGACATATACATATATACAAATGTACATAATTCATACTTGCTGCCTTTATTCACTCCCATCACCACCCCGCCACATATGAAATGACTACCCCCCCTCCCTCCGCATGCACACGAGGTAGCGCTAGGAAGAGACAACAAAGGCCACATTTGTTCACACTCAGTCTCTAGCTGTCATGTATAATGCACCGAAACCACAGCTCCCTTTCCACATCCAGGCCCCACAAAACTTTCCATGGTTTACCCCAGACGCTTCACATGCCCTGGTTCAATCCACTGACAGCACGTCGACCCCGGTATACCACATCATTCCAATTCACTCTATACCTTGCACGCCTTTCACCCTCCTGCATGTTCAGACCCCGATCACTCAAAATCTTTTTCACTCCATCCTTCCACCTCCAATTTTGTCACCCACTTCTCCTTGTTCTCTCCACCTCTGACACATATATCCTCTTTGTCAATCTTTCCTTACTCGTTCTCTCCATGTGACCAAACCATTTCAAAACACCCTCTTCTGTTCTCTCAATCACACTCTTTTTATTACCACACATCTCTCTTACCCTTTCATTCCTTACTCAATCAAACCACCTCACACCACATACTGTCCTCAAACATTTCATTTCCAACACATCCATCCTCCTCTGCACAACCCTATCTATAGCCCACGCCTCACAACCATATAACATTGTTGGAACCACCATTCCTTCAAACATACCCATTTTTGCTTTCTGAGATAATGTTCTCGCCTTCCACACATTCTTCAATGCTCCCAGAACCTTCGACCCCTCCCTTACCCTGTGACTCACTTCCGCTTCCATGGTTCCATCCGCTGTTAAATCCACTCTCAGATATCTATAACACTTCACTTCCTCCAGTTTTTCTCCATTCAAACTTGCCTCCCAATTGCTTTGTCCCTCAACCCTAATATACTTAATAACCTTGCTCTTATTCACATTTACTTTCAGCTTTCTTTTTTCACACACTTTACTAAACTCAGTCACCAGCTTCTGCAGTTTCTCACCTGAATCAGCCACCATGCACACAATTCACACTGTCTGCCTTTATTCATTCCCATCGCCACCTCGCCACACATGGAATACCATCCCCCTCCCCCCCTCATGTGTGCAAGGTAGTGCTAAGAAAAGACAACAAAGGCCCCATTCGTTCACACTCAGTCTCTAGCTGTCATGCAATAATGCCCGAAACCACAACTCCCTTTCCACATCCACGCCCCACACAACTTTCCATGGTTTACCCCAGACGCTTCACATGCCCCGATTCAATCCACTGACAGCATGTCAACCCCGGTATACCACATCGATCCAATTCACTCTATTCCTTGCCCGCCTTTCACCCTCCTGCATGTTCAGGCCCCGATCACACAAAATCTTTTTCACTCCATCTTTCCACCTCCAATTTGGTCTCCCACTTCTCCTTGTTCCCTCCACCTCCGACACATATATCCTCTTGGTCAATCTTTCCTCACTCATTCTCTCCATGTGCCCAAACCATTTCAAAACACCCTCTTCTGCTCTCTCAACCACGCTCTTTTTATTTCCACACATCTCTCTTACCCTTACATTACTTACTCGATCAAACCACCTCACACCACACATTGTCCTCAAACATCTCATTTCCAGCACATCCACCCTCCTAGGCACAACTCTATCCATAGCCCATGCCTCGCAACCATATAACATTGTTGGAACCACTATTCCTTCAAACATACCCATTTTTGCTTTCCGAGATAATATTCTCGACTTCCACACATTCTTCAAGGCTCCCAGGATTTTCGCCCCCTCCCCCACCCTATGATTCACTTCCGCTTCCATGGTTCCATCCGCTCCTAGATATCTAAAACACTTTACTTCCTCCAGTTTTTCTTCATTCAAACTTACCTCCCAATTGACTTGACCCTCATCCCTACTGTACCTAATAACCTTGCTCTTATTCACATTTACTCTTAATTTTCTTCTCTCACACACTTTACCAAACTCAGGCACCAGCTTCTGCAGTTTCTCACATGAATCAGCCACCAGCGTTGTATCATCAGCGAACAACAACTGACTCACTTCCCAAGCTCTCTCATCCACAACAGACTTCATACTTGCCCCTCTTTCCAAAACTCTTGCATTCACCTCCCTAACAACCCCATCCATAAACAAATTAAACAACCATGGAGACATCACACACCCCTGCTGCAAACCTACATTCACTGAGAACCAATCACTTTCCGCTCTTCCTACACGTACACATGCCTTACATCCTCGATAAAAACTTTTCACTGCTATGGCAAGAGTGACTGAAAGGTTAATAACAAAATGTTTGTATAAGGCACCTGTAGTAATGGAAGGATGATGGCCATTTTCACTAACAAAGATCACAGAAAGAAAAGCAGTGCAGTTATATGGCTGCTAAAAAAAGATACTGAGTAACAAAAAATAAAGCAACTGTTAAAGAGACATTAAATGTTCATTTTATGTGATTAAAAAGAAAAAGGTAAGGTAAGAATACGAAAATTCACATGAAGAGGGAGACAATCCTACAACTTTTCCTTACCTAGCAACCTCAATAAGCAGACTACTCAACTACCTTAAATATCATGTCATATATCATTTATCTTATACTTTAATGTAAAGACAGATTGTGATGTACTTACATTACTCCCATTATGCTGACATATCACATGCCACTGCCATTCAACAATGGGCCCAGCTGGTCATGCAGTTCAATCAAGCAATAATGCACTAGCACACTTCCCACCACATCAGATCTTTGTCAGCATCCACAGTGTAAAGGTGTATCATTTGCTACTTCTATAATTCTACACTTGTGTCCACATGTATCAGTCACCACTATGCCTAAGCGCACACAGCAAGATGAAACGAAAGACCTAAAACTGGAGGAAAATGTGAAAATGCTGGATAAATTAAGTATCACTGGCACATTTGCCGTTGCTGACTTAATGGGGTTAATGAGAGCACTATCTGCATCAAGCTGAAAAGTGAGGCAAAAGGGAAAGCCTTTGATTAGACAACTCCTTCTATTACAAAAATGCACCTCAGGCTTAAGAGAAAGTGGAGCAAGCCCTGAAAATCTGGGTGGAAATGTGGGGGTAATAGTAGAGAGCTGTTTACTATTTTCAGTGTGTTCTTTTTCATACTTGATCACCATTTCCTGCATTAGCATGGTAGCGCCAAGAAAAGAAAAAAGGCTACATCTGCTGAAGTCCATTCTTCAGGTTCATGTGTGATGCACCAAAACCACAGCTCCCTATCTACAACCAGGCCCCATAGATCTTTCCATGGTTTACCTAGATGCTTCAAATGCCCTGATTCAGTCCAATGAGTTCATGTCAACAGCACAGCTTCAGTATGTAATGAACATTATTTCCATAGTTAAAAATAACATCTTGAGTACTGTTTGGTACATTAATTTCTTTGTTTACATAAAGTTTTGATTTTCTAAAAACCCATCCCGTGCTTTATGCAGAATTATGTTTTGCAAAAACCTTGCACAGAGAAACTGCATATAGCGAAGCAATAAATATACAGAGAAAACTTTAGTTTTGGTGCAGTTTCTACTGCATAAACCCACATAGCAGCAAATTCTGACTGCATGGGAGGAACCGGTAGAAGTAGCTTCCTCACAGAATAGCAAAATCACATACAGTGAGGGATGGATGCATTTCGTGCATTTCAGCCTTAGGTCCTGAACCCATGTTTACATGGAAACTAATATTATGATATATCGAGTTGACTTATCAAGAACCTTCTTGGAACCTATCCCACACCACATCACAGCCCATCTGTATTTAGCTCTTTCAGTGTGTAACTGATTTTTTCAGCACCCCTCTACCAGTGCAAAAAACAGCAAAATCTTTTTCTTTATTTGTGAAAACGTGCACAAAAAATTAAAGCCAAATAATTTTGTTAAGAATTAAGACAACCATCCATAGTTCAGGAAATTATCTTTCAGACTGGCTTGCAAGTTACATAAACTTACATTTCATATTCTTTTCATTTAATGATTAGGTGTCAAAAACTATCAAACATTAGGTTGGAACATTAGGTAGACACATTAGGTAGAGGTAGTTGGTAGGAACAATGAGTAGCTTCTGAAAACACTGCTAAAATCACCCTCTGCCAGTAGCCTGTTAGGTGTGAGGTACTAAAAGCTATTAAGCAGCACTGGAGATTCTTTTGCCATGGAATCCCCTTGAGGGAGTTCCATGAGGGAATGATTGTCAGAGATACAGATAAATGGAAACTATCAAAAACCACTGCTTTTCTTTTATGCATAAAGAGCTAAGTATGTGCAGCATCATATACTGGAATGGCTAATCCTAGGTAAGAGTGGTGTGGTTGCAGGGGTGAGGGTGTGGCAGTGGGTGCCCCAGTTTGCACTGGGGACTACAGACTTGGTAAGTCCCAAGAAAAGGTGTACAACAGGCCACCATGGTCACCAGTGGCTTACTTAGGCCTCCACGACACTTCAGTGATGTATTCTTTATATGATTTGCCATCTATGGCAGTTTTCAGAAGCTTCTCATTGTTCCTACCAACTACCTCTACCTACAATGTGGGCAGAATTCAACTTGTGGCAGGAGAGTATATGTGTAGATTGATGTTCATGGCATCCAGATATATAACAATGGATTAACATCCAAAGCAATGAAAGGGTTATATAACATAAAGAACAGTAAATGGAAAACTGTCCAGAAATATTCCCTAGGAATGTATTCCACCCTTATGACATTAAATCTATGGTAAAGTTAGCCTTGTTTAAAGTTTCGCATAGACTGGCAATTTTCAGAAATCCATACCCTACATTAAACTGAGACTGTATTAAAGGACATCTATTGTCTCATCAGCTCAGTATGTAGTCTCTTGGAATCATCTAAATACTCTGGAAAAGAAAACCTTTTATTACTGACTTCTGTATATGAATGAGACTTGGTATTACATTATTATGAACCTACTTGATGTTCTATCTACATAAATATTGATAATTAACTTATTTTCATTTCCATTCTTCTTATCTATTCTGCATAAACTAGACTTTGTCATGAAAAATGCATTAATGCAACACATGGAAGTGAACTACATGCACTACCTAAATTTACAAATTAAAACGTGCCATTTCCAGAATGTTTCAAAAAATAACATGAGTGTGTATTTCTTTTAATGCCTAACTACCTTTTCTGCTTTACCAAAGTAGCATCAGCAACAAATAGCAACAGCTTCATTTGTACATATCCAATCTCTATCATGTGTTTTAGGAATTTATTTCAGTTTATTCTGATCATCATTGAACATTTTCAATCATTCTTGTGAAAAATGTTTCTAAAGCCTGATGTTTCTACATCCTAGCAAATCTTTATGGCTGCTATCATTGGGTGGATGAACAAAGATGAAAAAAAAAATAAATAGTGTATTTTGTGAAATGGAAAGGAATGGTAATATTATGAAATCAATCAATAACTCTGAGCACTGATCTCTTAGCCCATTCATAATTATGTTGATTTTGTCTTAAGACTTTACCTCTTCAGTAGAATTGGGACTTGACTCTCTATAACCACTTGCCCTCACTGGTTCACAGTACCAATTCCTTTGTGATTCTGGTGTCCTTTCCTCATTCATATCTTCATCTAATTTTCTTTTCATGCTCTGATTACTTATGGCTGGATCTTCCTTAGGAGTCAAGGTCACGATGATTAAGGCATCTTGTTCTGAGAAATAAATAGGAAACTAACAAAAAAGAAATACAGCTCTAAGGGGTGAAACAATTTCCAATATTCTCTAAAAGGTGAAATACAAATAACAATTTCTAGGGTACTAAGGTACATTCTGCATAAAAAAATTTTAACAGGAGAGTTAGAGAGGGAAAAAGGAGAGAAAAAAAGAGAGAAAGAGTAACTATCTTCCTACTTACCTACAAGTACCTAAAATGATATTTTGTCATGAAGCAGGGCTAGTGCACAATAATCAGCACATACATTACTTCTCTTTTTTTTTCATACACTTTCGCCATTTCCCGCATTAGCGAGGTAGCATTAAGAACAGAGGACTGATCCTTAGAGGGAATATCCCCACATGTTCCTTCTTTTGGAAAACTTAAAATGGGGAGGGGAGGATTTCTAGCACCCCAACTCCCTCCCCTTTTAGTTGCCTTACTTAACAATAATGCTATTTTCTGCTGCATCACATACTGCATACTTGTTAATCCTGCTCTTCCTCCAACCCCATTTTGCTCCTTCTACCACTCTACACCAGAGGCTTGCAAGTCAACTTTAACACTACAGTATACTATGGCCATGCAAGTAATGCTGGCTCAATTTCTGTTGCACATATCCTTTACTTTTACATGTATTTCTTTCATTTGCTAATGGTTTACAGAAAATCTGACTTTTTTCTATTGAGACCATGAGCAACTTTCTGCAAGTCATCCAATGAATGGGGGCTAAAAGTACAAAGGTTAAGCCTATGAAAGCTGGGTACTACACAGAATCAGAAAACCCATAGAAGATATGACCAGCACTTAAAGGGCTAAGACTGTGCCAGTTTCTTAACACTAGAAGTCTCAATCATTATGAATGGTATCAATTTCTATTTGCGCACCTCTACTGGAATTTTGCTATCAAGTTACAGATGCTGTCTTTCAATAAATTCTAATTTTTGATATGCAGGGAGTTATTTTCTATTGCATCTATTCATGTAATCGAGATATTTGAGGTAATAACTAAAAGTCCCATTGACAGTCATGTCAATTGCAGCCCAAGTTGGAGCCACATTAAGTCATGTATGATGAATTAGACCAACAAGCCAGATAATTACAAGTCAAACTGACTACTGTTGGGATTTCTAAGAAGTGAGAAAACTCTGCAACGTCTAGTGCTAAAGTAGCTGTGGCTGCTTTAAGTATCATAAACTCATTACTGATAGCAAATATCTATGCTGTGGATAAATATTCTTTATAGATCAAAATGTGTACATTACAAAAACAAATACCTTCAGGTGGCATGCTGAAGAATTCTTGTACTGAAATACTTTTTCCATGATCCCGCAACTGACAGTACGATTCAGTCAGCTGAAGAGCTTCAGTAAAACCATTCTCACTCTGATTCTGCAGGAAAAATTGGTTATTGTCTTGAAAGCATGTGTTTTATATGTGATGTGTGATACAGAAGAAGGTTGGGAAGAGGTCTCCCAAATGGTATGGTACTAATATGTAGGTTAGTCTTAAAAAAGGTGAAAGAGTGAAACTTTACTTCCAGTGGTTAGTCGAAAAGCTGAGAGAGCCCAAAACATTGCTATATATGGTTGATGTGATGTGTAGGCAGTTTTAAGGCTGGATTACTGGAGGCCATTAAGGAGATATGTGACATGGCATGTGCAGATTGTGGAAAGAGAGGTGTAGGTAGCATGGCGGAATGATGATTTAAGAAAACTGGTGGTAAGAAAAAAATTGGAAGGTGAATCTGTCAGAAAACTGAGGGCAAAGTGTGTTGAATATAAAGCTCTGAAGAGAAGTGTTAAAAGGATTACATGTATCAACAGATGAAAAGTAAATGAGAATCTCACAGGAAAAATGACTCAGAACTGAAAAAATATAACAAACTATGTTATTCCTCGGTACTGGGAAGAAAGATGTATCCCTGTTGTAGCTTCACCATGGCTATCTAATGTTTTTATGAATATGAATGAAGCACTGCATGACATAACAGTGAGGTTGGATGAATGTTGTGTGATAGCCACAGAGAGACAGATCAGAAGTTGCTTCAGTTGTTGTATGCAGGTAATGCGATACTGTTCGCTAAATCAGATGAAGAGTTGGAGAGAATGGACTGGTTTAATAATAATCTGTGTTGGATCAGGATGCAAAACTGTCATCAACAGGAAGGAGTTTGAGACTGTAGGATCAGTTTGCACCATGAAGAACTGGAAGATGTGAATGAATTTAAACATTTGGGAGTACAGTTTAGTAGGGACAGTAGTGGAAAAGCTGATGTTCAAGGTAGTCATGTAAATGCCATACCTTTTGTATTTAACAACCACTGGCTAGTTTAAATTCAGCACCACTCGGCAATTGAACAAACATTACAGCATACACTGTTCCTATGAACCTGGATTATCTCATGTACTGGAGTACCTTTCTTATCACTTTCCAGCTATTGATTTCTCAGTACAAGCTAAACAAATGAATAGAATTCTTTAGTAAAATAATATAAAGTAGAGATACACCGTGACTGAAACTCTACATAATGTTTTTCTCCAACAACTACTGCATGTCTTTCTTTAAGGGTTAGTGACAATCTGTTTTCCCCTGAAGGAACAAGTCCATATCATTAGTGCCTTAACATGAATTTTATTCTTCATTTAAATGCCTTTCCCACCTTAGTAAAAGAAAAAGAAAAAAAAAACAAAAAAAAAAACTAAACGTTCAAGTCCCATACCCCCAGCATAGACAAATACACAGCATTACTATACTATATGTCCTGTGGTCCTGTTATGTGGATGTGGCCAGCTTCCTAAGCATGGTAGGGACACCACAGAACATTCAAATGGGTTCCTTTGGCCGGGGAGTAGGTGGGTAAGTTGGGAAGTGTGCATGTATCTACATGTATATACATATGTATGTATGTACATTTATATATATATACACTCACAAGGAGGATATATGTGTCAGAAGTGGAGACAACAAGGAGGAGGCGGAGACCAAACTGGAGATGTAACATTCGAGTGAAAAATATTTTGAGTGGGGCTTGAACATGCAGAAGAGTGAAAGGTGTGTTTTTGTGATAAAGGGAACTGGAAGATTGTGGTATTCAAAGGGCATTATTTAATGTATGTATGACTCATGGTGAGGTGCCTGAGGATTGGCGGAATGCGTGCATAGTGCCATTGTACAAAGGCAAAGGGGATAAGAGTGAGTGCTCAAATTACAGAGGTATAAGTTTGTTGAGTATTCCTGGTAAACTATATGGGAGGGTATTGATTGAGAGGGTGAAGGCATGTACAGAGCATCAGATTGGGGAAGAGCAGTGCGGTTTCAGAAGTGGTAGAGGATGTGTGGATCAGGTGTTTGCTTTGAAGAATGTATGTGAGAAATACTTAGAAAAGCAAATGGATTTGTATGTAGCATTTATGGATCTGGAGAAGGCATATGATAGAGTTGATAGAGATGCTCTGTGGAAGGTATTAAGAATATATGGTGTGGGAGGCAAGTTGTTAGAAGCAGTGAAAAGTTTTTATCGAGGATGTAAGGCATGTGTACGTGTAGGAAGAGAGGAAAGTGATTGGTTCTCAGTGAATGTAGGTTTGCGGCAGGGGTGTGTGATGTCTCCATGGTTGTTTAATTTGTTTATGGATGGGGTTGTTAGGGAGGTAAATGCAAGAGTCCTGGAAAGAGGGGCAAGTATGAAGTCTGTTGGGGATGAGAGAGCTTGGGAAGTGAGTCAGTTGTTGTTCGCTGATGATACAGCGCTGGTGGCTGATTCATGTGAGAAACTGCAGAAGCTGGTGACTGAGTTTGGTAAAGTGTGTGGAAGAAGAAAGTTAAGAGTAAATGTGAATAAGAGCAAGGTTATTAGGTACAGTAGGGTTGGGGGTCAAGTCAATTGGGAGGTGAGTTTGAATGGAGAAAAACTGGAGGAAGTGAAGTGTTTTAGATATCTGGGAGTGGATCTGTCAGTGGATGGAACCATGGAAGCGGAAGTGGATCATAGGGTGGGGGAGGGGGCGAAAATTTTGGGAGCCTTGAAAAATGTGTGGAAGTCGAGAACATTATCTCGGAAAGCAAAAATGGGTATGTTTGAAGGAATAGTGGTTCCAACAATGTTGTATGGTTGCGAGGCGTGGGCTATGGATAGAGTTGTGCGCAGGAGGATGGATGTGCTGGAAATGAGATGTTTGAGGACAATGTGTGGTGTGAGGTGGTTTGATCGAGTAAGTAACGTAAGGGTAAGAGAGATGTGTGGAAATAAAAAGAGCGTGGTTGAGAGAGCAGAAGAGGGTGTTTTGAAATGGTTTGGGCACATGGAGAGAATGAGTGAGGAAAGATTGACCAAGAGGATATATGTGTCGGAGGTGGAGGGAACGAGGAGAAGAGGGAGACCAAATTGGAGGTGGAAAGATGGAGTGAAAAAGATTTTGTGTGATCGGGGCCTGAACATGCAGGAGGGTGAAAGGAGGGCAAGGAATAGAGTGAATTGGAGCGATGTGGTATACAGGGGTTGACGTGCTGTCAGTGGATTGAATCAAGGCATGTGAAGCGTCTGGGGTAAACCATGGAAAGCTGTGTAGGTATGTATATTTGCGTGTGTGGACGTGTGTATGTACGTGTGTATGGGGGTTGGGCCATTTCTTTCGTCTGTTTCCTCGCGCTACCTCGCAAACGCGGGAGACAGCGACAAAGTATAAAAAAAAAAAAAAAAAAAAAAAAAAAAAAAAGGGCAATGAGCTGTCAGGAGGCTTAACCAGGGTATGTGGCTGGGGGAAGCTATACAAAGGTCTGTGGACCCTGGCTGTGACTAGAGGGATGTGGTTTTGGTGCAATGTGCATGACAATCAAAGAATTGATGTGAACGAATGTGGCCTTTCCTTGTCTGTTCCTGGTGCTCCTACAAATAATGAGGGAAATGGTGAGCAAGTATAAAAATACATATATATGTGCTCTTTCTTTCTTTCATATTTGTTCAACATTCTTAAGTCAGCAAGGTAGTGCGAAAAACGAATAAAAAGGCCTCATTTGCTCACATCCATTTTCTAGCAGTCATGTGACATAACAGCCCGGGCCTAATCACAATCAGGCCCTATAGACCTTTCTGAGGTTTTCCCTGGCTGCTTCATTGACAGCTTGTCATCCACTGCATATCACATTGCTCCAATTCACTCTATCCTATGCATGTCTTTCACCCTCCTGCATGTTGAGGCACTAAACACTTAAACCCTAGGCCCTAAGCACTGAAACCCTTATCACTTTCAGTCTTCTTTTTCCAGTTTGGTCTCCCCCTTCTTGTTCCATCCACTTCTGACATCCTGTGTTAACCTCTCATCATATGTCCAAACTATTTTAGTACTCCCACTTCATCTCTCAATTATACTCTTCTTATGAATATACTAACATTTCTCATTAATCTTTTTCCATCTCTTGTAGCATAAGTTCTTATCATCATACCTTTCATTACTTGGGTAGATAGAGTTATCTTCTCAGCATACTACCTGAATCTTAGTTTCTTGTCGATGATGACTCCTAGGATCTTTGATGTCTGTTTCACCTCTTTCAGTTCATTATGTGGTGTCACTAGTGTATTGTTAATTGCTCAAGGGCTTATCTGCTGAAATTTTGCATCTCTTTTTGATCAACTAATCCTATCATTTTGCCTACTATAGTCTCATCACCCTGGAAACAGTTATCTACAGGCATAACACCTTGATAATAGACAAATAAGAAATTCTTTATTGAATATCTCTTACACAATCTTCAGTGATGAATACCAACATGGACTACACTGGCCTATACTGAAGGACTGGAATGAGAGCTGATGAAGAAAGCTGCTAAGTGCACAGCATAGATATGGGTGCTTGTTAAGTTTATGAAATATCTGCTTATTTAGCAACACTGCAGATGGCAGCTTGGTGCTTTGGACTTCCATGTCATTATGAATGTCAAGTCAATGTACCTGAAAGGTTGTATGGATAATATCAATAAAACCCACCTAAAAAAAAAGCAAAAAAAGAAAATTACATTCAAACTTACCACACCTGATGGCATCTCACCACATCGAAAAGTTTTCATATTCTTTATGTCCACTCTAATACCGCTCCCCTCCTTGCATCCAATGAAATAAACCAAGGCTTTTTTGGTAACTGGGCATATTTTCTGAATAAATGATGGCCACCATTTACCTCTGTACAACGACCATACAAGGTCACCTGTCTTGAAACGAGATCCCAGTTTCCCTGAAAGAAAATCAATAAAACACACATGTGTAACATGAAATGAATGACAAGAGGAGGACAATCAACTAAAATCATATCTTTACACTTCCTATGCTTTACATTTTCAAAAACAGGAGAAAGAGTTTTGATATATTCTCTTGGGTGTCATCATGTACTGGTATGCTTCCTCTCCTTAATAATAAATGAAACTAACAAGAAAAGAGTAAAAACTGTGGGAGATAGAGAAATTCTCAAAACATATTTGGATTTAGCATGCAAAAATACATAAGAAACAGATACTTTTTTCCATGGGACAAAATCTCTGTTGATCAGTGTAATGGGCATTGTTATTCTTTTCAGAGTTAATCAAAATTCTACAGTACATCATGTCAACCATACTTAGAAAATTTATTCTTTTGTGATTCTTCCATTCATTTTACAGCCCCTTACCTTTCTTCATGTCAAGGAATTAATGCTAACACCAATTATTTGTTGTGCATTCTCTTTGCTATGTAGCTATACAGTTTAAACATCCAACTCTAAATCTTTTGCCAGCATGCTTTGACTTCTGACTCATCCCATCCACAACTTGTGATTTTCACTTTCTCATAAAATACTCAACAATCTCCCAACTTACCTTTAATCAGTGGTGCTACTGTCAGGTCAGGAAGGTCATCCTCCATCTCCAATCTATCAGACAATCCAAAATATTCTTCTTTTGAATGGCTTTCCTCCTCTTTTTCCTTTGTACTACCTCCACGTATATCCAAATTCCGATTCTTATTTTTGCCTCTTCTACTTGTAACTTTCTTCTTTGGATGTAATCCTGGTTTTCTTACTTTAACTTGTTTTTTCTGCTTCTTTTCCCTAGATATATCAAGCTCATGAGGTGACAGTTCCTTTCTTATAATTTTGGTCTCTCTCTTTAAAACACTGGCCATTTCTGTTGATTTTCTTTTCCTTGCTGGATGTCTTGAGCTTTCTGATTGTTTGCTATCTGTCATGACTTTTCTGGAACTTCTTGTTTTTATGTTTGTCTGTCTATCATTTGAGGTATTCTTTTTAGTATAATTGTCAGGTAGATTCTTAGAGTCTAACTGACGTTTAAAGTTTCTTTTAACCTTTGCATGCCCCATTTTTAAGGTACTATGTGTATTCTTGATGTTCTTAACTAATCTTGGATCATTTTTCTTTTCTATAAAGGATGGCTTACTCTCAACAACTGAATCATCATTCACTGAGCAGTTACTGTTCTTTCCTCTAAGTTTTCTCTTTGCACCTTTAGTTTTCTTTCTTTCAGACTTTGCTACTGGAACGTTTGTGTTTGTTCTTCCAGCTTTTCCCTTTTTAACTTTTATTTGCTTGTTTCTTCCAAATTTTCCTCCAGAACCAGAACTTTTTGTTCTTTTTTGTCTATTTCTTTTCATACCACTTTTTTTTTTATATAATCTTTTTCTATTATTGATAATATCTACCAAAATTTTTGTAAGTGCATAAATATTCTCATTTTTTTCAGCTTCAAACCCTTCAAAGTCAGTGGCATCCCCATCTGCATTTGTACTGTTTGTTTCCTTTGTGGATGTCACTGACACTGAAGGGGCATTCACTAATGTACAATTACTGTGTGAAGACTTCGTGTACAATGTACTGGTATCTTCATTTAGAGAATAAGTTATTAGATCTGTTGGGATTCTGTCTAAATCGTTAGTACCTGTACTTTGTCTCGGAATTAGACTTGCAGTTGTTGAAGAATTTTCAATCATCAATTCACTGTGGACTTCCACAAAATGGGAAGTTTCATCACTGAGTATACTATCTGTTGCATCTGGCAGATGTTCATTATGATCAATGCCAGCTGGATAGTGATGAGTTAGCTGCCCATTGTGCAGATCTTTTACAATGTACTTTGAATCATCAGTTCCTGTGAGCATATTGATTTCAACATTTGCCACATACATTGTACCATACTGTTCTTTTTCACATTTTTCAGGCTGTATAGCAGTACTGGTGAAGAAAAGTTTTTGAGTCTGGCTTTGTAAATTTTCCTGTGAGATATTACTTTGCTGCTCTAGAGTGGCACTACCTTGTTGCTCATGCAACAAACCATACTGCTTTTGTGTCTGATGACAGTTCTGTTCTGAAATATTATGGGAATGTCTAAGTACTTCTGTATTTCTTGTAGGATGTTTTAATACATGTACACTATTAGGGAATTTCTCCTCCATATATTTCTTGCACCTCAAGTGGTCATCAAACTGTGGATTTGAGTTACCCAGCTGAACCTGGAGAGGCTTGTCACAATGACTGTTCTGTTGTTTTATTACCATGAAACCCATATTAATCTCTTTGGCTGTATGAATTTGCTTCTGATCTTTCACCTCCCTACCAGAGTCTCCTTCATCAAGGGTCTTAACTTTCTTTACTTCACTTGTAGGACACAGTTCTTGTCCATGTGCCTCAGTCCTAAAGTTTTCATCATTATGCAACTGACAGGCTTGTTTGTCTATGTGTTGGATTTGTACACATTCAAGTGCACTATCAATAATGTTCATCTTATCAGAATATCTAAGAGTCTGTTTTTGTTTTTCTTTATTGTCAAGTATGTTAACACTGTGATCCTTAACTGTATTAAACTGCACAAGGTTTTTTTCAGTAACATGCATGTCAACATTACTTTTTTCATCAAATATACACTGTTTTAGATCATGATCCTTTTCTTCATTTTCTTTACCATAATTTTTCTGAATAACATATTCTACGATACTATCACTCTGACTATCCACAAAACAGCACTGACAGTCCCCTGTTGGTACTTGTAATTGGGAATCAGAGTGACTGTTCTTAAACTGCAGCTCATTTACTTCCACATCAGTGGCTCCCAAGATATGATCATTAAAAAAAGCCATGTTTTGTTCATTTAGCTGAGAAGTGATTTGATCATGTGTTGTCTGGTAATTGCTCTGGTCTTTGTCATTACTGTGGGGGTTCCTCACCTTGTAGGAGTCAGAGTCACCCTGAGTGTGAGCCTCATGTCCCTCAGTGACTCCCTCTCCTATCTCTGGCCACAAATTCCTTTGGGGTCTGAAACCAAGAGAAGACAGGTGAGAACCCCCACAGCAACATGATTTCAGCTTACTTTAGCAAGACCATTAAATAAGTACAGCTAAGAAATTAATATATTCTTGTGAGCTTTGATATCTGATTCAGTAAGTATAATTCTAGCTAATTGTTTTTGCAAGGCCAAAATACAGATTCTGCAAAAACAATAATGTTATTATTGCAGGCAACCAAATGTATGGACACTGACATGACAAACAAATATATAAAACAGACTGATAAATGGACAGAGAGTAAGGAAGGAAAGTCTTCATTTTCTAGAAAGTGAGATAGGACTGGAATGCATTTGTACAGACAGAAATCATAAGAACAAGGAGAGATGACAACAAAATGAAAGCTATGATTACAAGAAAAAGAAGGCAGGAATCAGACATATACTCTGCAGATTGCCAAGGTCTTGACTGATGTATATTTCATCTATGCCATGTCAGTCAATTTAAAAAAGAAAAAAAAGTCATAACTGAATCAGGAGTCTACATCACATGGTAATTAAGTTCAGCATAAGGAAGGATACAAGAATACTTCACTTCACTTCAATCATACACACCTGAAAGTGTGCTGAAATGGTCTTCCACACTAATACAGGAATTATTAATTCTTAGAATAACACACTAAATTGATTTGTCATGTGAGACTAACATCTCCATCTTCTCACAAAATAAGTCCTCTGTACATGATAAACATAATTCACTAGAATCCATCTAAAATACCTCTATACCTCTAGTCCTATACAAATCATTCATTGTATCTTTCCAAATCTTCAGGGGTGTCTCTTCTTGTGACTTCCAAGTAAATGACCATGTATCTTCTTAACTTATTATGTCATAAATCCCATGGTCAATGTTATCTTTTTCACACAATTTACCTCTTTTGGAACTTAGTTCTCTTACTCTCTTCTGATACCAATTCCAGTATATCGAGTTGTATCTTTACATTAAAATAACATGTGAAATTCCTGACTTAGTAAGTGGTTGAAAATAACTGCATAATCAAACCATGAGTTTCTTTCTAGACACAGATCTAATCTCTCCAGTCTAAAGGTAATGAATTTGCAAACGCCTTTTTTTTAGTGAAGTCCTCTTAGCAAAATCATAAATGAATCATCCTTTAATGAAATATCTTGAAAGATACAACTGATTACTGCCAAGTAATGGCAAAAAGTTTAGTGTTAAGCTGTGTACCAAAATAAACAAATACGAAAAGTGTCTGGGATAAAAATTAATATGGAACTGAATTGAGAGAAAAGACATTAAAACAATAATAATGAACAAAACTTAGTTCATGGTGTTTCTTCCCATAATGCCTATTCCTATCATACACAACAATAATCCTATTTAAATATTGATTATCTAAGATTTTTTTCAGATGCACAACACACAGGATCTATAATTTTAGGAGACTTTAACTAGCACACTTATTTCCATTCAGCATTAAAGGGGTAAATGAAAAGTGTTTTGAAGCCCTGAATTGATCTGCTATCTATAAATCTCTTCTTTAATTCCTCATGACTATGTTTCATGGCACTTCTAAATGATGAGACACTTTTTCTCTTAATTTTTGAAAGTAGCCAACATGATATGGGTAAAAGCACTACTTAATCATGGCCATATCAAATGAAAGGTAAGGTAATGCGTAAGAAAAAAGACACGAGACTAGTATGAATTCCTTGGTGTTTGTAGAGCAGTTTCTTAGAGGTAGAAAGGATATGAAAAGCCGAAAGAAGAGTACTTCACAGTTTGTATATAAAAGAAAAAATAGATGTATCATAACCGTAAATCCTTGTGCAGCTTGTCTCTAAAATGAAATTAAGGGAAGCAGCAACCAGGAGCAGGGACACATGACTACAGCTCATGAGAGCAATGACTGAAATAATACTAGTACAACAAACAGAGAAAAGCAAAATCAAAACTACTGGAAAAGGAGGGTTGGATTGAGGTGATAACAGGAAGGTTAATAAGGAAGAAGGCCTTTGATTCCACTGTGCTTAAGAGAGAGGTGGCAGAACAGTCAGCACTCCACAGCGGAGTGAATGAGTTCCCTGTAGAAATGGAAAAGCTGCTCAAAAGAAAAGGTAGGTTTTGAAAGCTGAAAAATCTTTCTTCTTCATGGCAGTGTGCTACAAGCATGAGAGACATTTTATTGGATATCTCAGGATAATCAGTGTTAGTATCTTCAGTATTTCTAGGGAAGAATCAATGGCATTCCTCACAATATTCTAACCACTCGGCCATGGCACTGGTAGCCCACTCATTTTGGGTTTGGCCTTGGCCAATCAGAAACTGCTACAGGGATGTTACTGACCGACTTGGTCCCAGCCACAAGCAGCTCAAATATTTTGTTGATAATGGGAGCAACCCAAAAGTGGTCATAGTCAGTTGCAAAAAAAAAAAAAGGGAGGTGGTTAAGAAAAACAAAAAAATGTTCATGGGACACAGCACTGAAAAGAGTGTTTCAGTTTTCAATATCTAAATTTCTCTTTGTGGTCTATCCTGTGAGAATGAGAGCAAAACAATAAGATGGAGAGGGGTCTAGAAAACTTACATATAAAATACTAAGCTTAATCTAAAATTAAAGTATATCTTTATTGGTAATAAGCAAACTAGAAACTGACTTTTCCAAAGGTATACTTAAGAGTCAGACAAGGAACATCCACAATGTTTAAACTAAGGTTCTGACTGACAAAAGTGGTAGAGCGCTAAAAATCTTTTCCTTGACTTCCTTTATGGAAGGTCACAGCAAAGACCAACTTCCTCACATTAAGTGCTCTGGTTAAAAGCCAGGTACTCCAAAAAAACAAGTTTCTTAATAAGTACAGACAGGGATAATCCTTGCCTAAAGGGTTTTCAAGGTTTCTGGATGCACAAATACATTGTACCCTTGATAATCACTAGTACAGTCTAACTGGTCTACTAGAGTTTTACTGGGCTTGAGGCATATCCTCTTGATGAAGTGTCTTATGAGTATGTGACAAAAATGCAATTTCTACATTAGAGTTTCATTGCAAGTTAAAAACCTAGGGTTTTCATCTATTTCAGCGCATTAAGAGATTGTTATCAAAAGAGATTTCTTGTGTCTGGGAACAGTGTGTAACTCACTAACTCTCCTTCCAGAACCCAAGACAAGTAAAATGAGTTATTATGGGAGGATGTTGAGGAACTAAATTGCCAGAAACACAGACTGTAAAAAGCCTAGGATTTTTCATGACTTCTGCTCAAGCTGTGGTGAAGAAACAACTTATCTCCTTAGAAAGAAAAATCGGACAAGTTTATTCCAAGCAAGGCCTGTCAGATTAATGATAAAACCCAGAGACAGGGGTAGCTGTACACACTTAGAAGAGGCAACTGGGCCACTAGCCCATTCATAAAAATGAAGAGACTCAAAACATAAGTCATCAGTCATATACATCAGATTCTTCAAGGAAGGGCTTAAAGACTTTTCCAGTTTCACTGGTTCTGTCATTTAGTAGAAGCATGAATGTTGTATTAAAGTTGGGAATTTTTCAAACCTCTTCCTGTATACGAAAAAAAAATACATATATGTAATATCAGAACCTAGGACTTGAGGTTGGGGTTCTGCAAAAAACTGAAGTGGTTTAGTTGAACCTGAGGTACCACTGAGGAGTATGGCATGCTGCAGGAGTTCCTGGCACCAAGGTTGTCTCTCTCAGCTTAGGCCAACAGTGCTAATAAACCATGAAAACCAACAAGCTAAATAGAACATTTCCCTGAAGATCTACAAGGGGGGAAGATAGATCTGGTTCAAATAATTCCAATCCAAGGAACACGATACGCCGCAACAACGACCTTGTCTTAAAATGGAGATCAGCTTGGTGTGCTGCTCCAAGGAAAAGGAACTAATCAAAGTTTTCCATCCAAGAGACATTTCTCTTGATGCAGTGTCTGATCTTGATATAGTATCTAACCAAACATAGCATCTTCCTTGATGATAAAAGGCTTGGAGAAAAAGGCCTTAGGACAGTTAGGGAGAGATTTTCCCACTAACTTTGTAAGAGAAATTGGGATCTGCAAAAGTCTGTACAACAGGTTATGAAGAACTACAATGCTGGCCATCAGAAATACAATTCTACTCTCTCTGGACTCAAGACTTTCTGGGATATGAAAAACCATTCAAGGGTCCATTCCTATTAACCTTCTGAAGAATGGAATCCTCATCCTTGATTCACTGAGTCCTTAACCACCAAAGAAGTTGCTAGTGGTCTCCAAAGCAAAGGATATTTGAGGGTCTGTAACATTGCTCCACCAACCTAAGAATATAAGAAATTCCTGGGGAAATGCTTTTGAAAGGTTTCTGAGTTCTGCTGGAGAGAAGGTATCCTTTTTGGCCTGCAGCCCTGCCATGTCATTGAAACAGGCTTCCAGACTGAACTTCTCCAAAAATTGCTCTACTTAATTTTGAGACATCAAGTCTGGGATTATAAGGCAATCATAACAAATGTGGGTAGTCCTGAGCTTTGTCCCTGGATGGACACAAAGTACCACTCTGAGGGTTCCAATCTATTCCTAGCCATGTAAAGTTCGGGCTGGAAAGTAAAAAGAAATTGTCCACAGTGGTAAAAAATACTTTTTATAGAAAAGATGTACCTAACTTGAAGTCCTTGGAAAGTAAATTTCCTTGGAGAAGTTGAAAATACCATAAAATAATTGAAATAAGTCAGAACTACCACTTTCAATGACAGTTTTTGGAGCAGGTCCAAAATTACTATGCAGAGAATTTGTGGGGATGTGCAAAAATCAAAAGGCAACAACTAAAAAAGTGCCAAGTCTGTGTACTAACTGAATACCAATACCCACCTCATTCTGAAGTGTATTGCAATATACCACTAAGCCTCCTTACAGCCTAGAATAATTGTCCAGTTATCAAACTGTCAGACTTGGCAAACAATCTTTAAAGTGGTTACCTTGAGTCTAAATTACATATGCTGATCTTAGAAAATACAAGATCAATGTATCTAACTTTTCCTTTATATCTTATGCTCTTCCTCTTCTTCCTTGAAGAACAAGACAAGACTCATTGGGTGCTTCAACCACAGGAGTTTATAATGCGTTAAAGACTGTTAACAATCTGGGTTGCAGGTACACCTCAACACATGCTGCTACTGCCATGAACAGTAACGTTTTTGAAACCATTTTTCTATGTACATCATTCCATTCTTCTTGGACAATTTCCTTTATACTTTCATAGCATAAGCTTTGTTGGCAACACCAATGCTTATCAGTGAATGATTGCTCTGGTGAGTAATCATCTGCTATTGCCATGAACTACAACTTTTCACAAAACTTTTTACATTTTCTTTGGTGTATTATGTTCATTATTTTCTTTTCTTTCTTCATGGACAATTTATCAGTATTGTAAATTGTGTGCCTTGGTGGCAGCACCACTTGCCAGCAAATGATCAATGGTCATTCTGAACGTAATAGCTTGCTATATTGTAAATTGTACTATATTTTAAACTTTTTTCTGTGTATTTTATGTACGTTTCTACACAGACTAAAGGCATAATGCTGAACAATGTATGCCTAGATGGCACCATCATGTGCTAGCAAACAATTTTTGGCTAACTATCACTTACCAGACCAGACCTTTTGCCCATTCTTGCTGCATGCATCTACTGCCCTGCTACATAAGTCTTACTCATCATCCCATTATAAGACATAAGTGAGTTACACTCTCCCATCTATCTACACCAACTATCCCTGCAATACTTCACATAGTTATTCAACATAGACCTTTCATGCTCAAAATGCAACTACCACAATGAAAACACCAAAAACCTATTACTCAATTGCCTTGCATTCTCTCCACATATAACATCACTACACTTTATGGCCTCTAGTCTTGCCTGGTGAACATGGTTGGCTTCCTAAGCACTGCAAGGAACCCCAATGAAGTTAGATGGGACTCCTAGAGCAAGAAGTAAATATAAATTTGCAAACATGTATAAAGTATCCTATAACACTGAACACAGCATGCATACAGTACACCAATCTCTCAAAAAAGGAAATAAATATAAAAAAAACAAGAAAAGAGGGTAATAATACATGGGATGGAGAATGTTGTTCTCGATTCATGCATCATGTTGAAAGCATGGCTGGGACTAAGTCTCTTCGTGGCAGAGGTAGGCCCAAAACAGGTAAACTTTCAATGTCACAGCTGAGTGGTTAGTGAAGGGTGAGGAAGGCCAGGGTTTCTTCACCAGAAATACTGTGGAACAAAAGATCCTAATCCTGACTGTTATTGATATATCAGAGTATCTCATGCTCATGGGACAGACCGCAGAGGATAGAGATATTGCACCACCTCTAGCATTCGGAAAAAAGATTTTGTGAAATTCATTATGTGAAGCTTCCAAGACTGAGGAAATGATTTAGATATGTCCATCACGTTCATGATAATGCAAAACTAAACTGAAATGTTTTCAAATTCAATTAGATGAAATAAATGAAATCTATTAATAGACATAGAGAGAAATTGGCTTTTTGCACAACTGAATTTGACCTTGGTTACTGATTCCCCATTTCTAGATGCTGCACTGGTCAAAATTAAAAGAAATACGTTCAGTGCAAGAAAAAGAACAGGCATCTAAGTGAGAGAGAAGAAGAAAATGGGTTAAGTATGCACAGCAGAATCATCTGTTTACAAGTGAACAGGGTTACAAGTTAAAGAGAGATCATTTATGTAGGAAGAAGGCAGGCGATGGGTTAGAACTCTGAGGGGCACTGCTGTTGAAAAGATAACGGGGGAAAAGTAGCTCCATCATCAACTAATCACAATGGAACAACTGTAAAAGAAACAATGTATAACATAACAGAGAATAGCAGAAAAGCCAAAAGAATGAAGTTTAACAAGTAAAGATTACTGCCACACCCCCTAAGTGCTTTGGAAATGTCAAGGGCCAAGACAAAAGATTCTAATGAAGGCTTCATTTGATATATTCTTATTGGTTCCTACTCAAGCCCTCATCATCCTAAGTGAAATTTTCATGCTAATGCTGATACTCAAATACTAAATCGCTTTTCAACAATAAATGTTTTGATATCTCTAAAGTTTTTCAACATTAAATGCTTCATTATTTCTATCAAATATCTAATAAGTAAATACATTACGTAACTTATGAAACTGCATTCTTAAGAGACAAAAGCCAATATGCTAATACTAGCCTGCTTTGCTTCATGTCTCTATAAGTTCATATTGTCATTATATGTATGAAGAATATGCTGTAAATATTTTTCTCATCATATTTTACTTGTGTAAAGGCCATTATATTGCAGTTAATTTGAAGTGAAGTTCTAAACCGTTGCATGAAAATTAAAATGTACAATATCATAAATGAACTACACAAACTATGAGTGCATGTAATCAGTGACAAGTATATAGTCCTCATATATCAACTTATCCCTCCTCACCAACCACAAGAATATAAAATTACTGACCATCACCAAACAAATTTAGTTCTCTTCACCTTTGGGGAATACAAAGGTTGAATTTTTGGATGAATAGTTGTACTGATGTCATATATGGATTAGTATTATTGTTAATGGAGATACTAATATCCATATGTGTTTCATAATTCTGACTTGGCAAAATAAAAGAAGATAATTTTAAGAATCATAATTGTGTTTATTTGCTCTAGAATTCTACAACCCCAGACAGAAAAACTACACAAATTATACTGGCACCCTTGACAGCACAAATCATAACATAACAATGAATAAGGCATCCATCAGCCTAAATGATGCACTTTTCAAGAAAAGTTCTTAGACATCATAATCTTAAAAATATCTTAAACGTAAACAATTATAATCTTCAAGAAAAATTTTGATAAAGTGCATATACAAGTTCCAACATTTCCAAGAGAAGTAAAGATGTAACTGTAGCATGTTCTACTCAGTACAAAATTAAAAATACTTTTATCCCTAAAGTATGGGAAAGTAATGAATACAGTGAAGCCGATCCTAATACAAAGTTTATGAACTTTCTCAAAGTATCACATTTATTTCTATTACCTTGGTAAATAATCATCATTGGCAACACACGTTGAACACAGGGAGTCAGAGGAAGCCACCAGCTTGTGTGACATTAATGTATAATCCAATTCTAGACGGGGATTCGTGGGGCTACTCTGTATGTTGTAGGATGGGCTACATGCGTCTGAAATTGTTAATATGATCAGATCACATTTCATTTTTCTGGAACACCAATATCGGGTGACCCTCATAAAAGATATGCAGAAAAAAAAAATCATACTTAAGACAAACCATGTGACAAAAGATTCTTTAAATACAAAATCTTACTGCTATATTTACATGCACAAATAAATCTCCAGGTAACATATAATTCACCATGTAAAACCCTACAAAAATATTAAAAACTATCTACATGGTATAATCACCCTCTTATCAGTTCAAGTCCAATTACTACCAACATGCAAATCATAACACAATCAAATCCAGCTTTGAAAAATCTGATGAACAAAGCAAGGAAGATGAAGCTGAAACATGACAAAGTGTGCATGAGAGGGGAATAAAACACAAGGAAACCTTGCATAAGTCTAACTTCAAGTAATCCAGAAAAAATAAAAATAATTTTCAATTTGAAAAAATTAAAAAGAAAATAAGTTATCTTGAAAAGACATTATACATAATTCTTGGGCCAAATGAATGAATGATAACAATGACTAGTATGAATGAAGAGGACAATGATGATGTAACTTCAAAGACACAAGAAAAATTACAATTCACTTCAAGAGAAAAATGTATTCAGATTACTGTCCAACAAGCAAGAAAAGTTGAGATTGCATGAATCACCAATATAATCCCTGCTGGATTTCTATAAAACAATACCAGGATATCAAGTTACTGGAAATTAGATTGAACTGTAAGACCATCAGGCAACTCAGGGCAAATTCTACCTTAAGGCATATGATAGAGTTGATACAGATGCTCTGTGGAAGGTATTAAGAATATATGGTGTGGAAGGCAAGTTGTTAGAAGCAGTGCAAAGTTTTTATCGAGGATGTAAGGCATGTGTGCGAGAAGGAAGAGAGGAAGGTGATTGGTTCTCAGTGAATGTAGGTTTGCGGCAGGGGTGTGCGATGTCTCCATGGTTGTTTAATTTGTTTATGGATGGAGCTGTTATGGAGGAGAATGCAAGAGTTTTCGAGAGAGGGGCAAGTATGCAGTCTGTTGTGGATGAGAGAGCTTGGGAAGTGAGTTGGTTGTTGTTCGCTGATGATACAGCGCTGGTGGCTGATTCGGGTGAGAAACTGTAGAAACTGGTGACTGAGTTTGGTAAAGTGTGTGAAAGAAGAAAGCTGAGAGTAAATGTGAATAAGATCAAGGTTATTAGGTACAGTAGGTTTGAGGGACAAGTCAATTGGGAGGTAAGTTTGAATGGAGAAAAACTGGAGAAAGTGAAGTGTTTTAGATATCTGGGAGTGGATTTGGCAGCGGATGGAACTATGGAAGCGGAAGTGAATCACAGGGTGGAGGAGGGGGCGAAAGTTCTGGGAGCGTTGAAAAGTGTATGGAAGTCGAGAACGTTATCTTGGAAAGCAAAAATAGGTATGTTTGAAGGAATGGGGGTTCCAACAATGTTATATGGTTGCGAGGCGTGGGCTATAAATAGAGTTGTGTGGAGGAGGGTGGATGTGCTGGAAATGAAATGTTTGAGGGCAATATGTGGTGTGAGGTGGTTTGATTGAGTAAGTAATGAAAGGGTAAGAGATGTGTGGTAATAAAAAGAGTGTTATTGAGAGAGTAGAAGAGGGTGTTTTGAAATGGTTTGGTCACATGGAGAGTATGAGTAAGGAAAGATTGACAAAGAGGATGTATGTGTCAGAGGTGGAGGGAACGAGAAGTGGGAGACCAAATTGGAGGTGGAAAAATGGAGTGAAAAAGATTCTGAGTGATCGGGACCTGAACGTGCAGGAGGGTGAAAGGCATGCAAGGAATAGAGTGAATTGGAATGGTGTGGTATACCGGGGTTGACGTGCTGTCAATGGATTGAACCAGGGCATGTGAAGCGTCTGGGGTAAACCATGGAATGTTTTGAGGGGCCTGGATGTGGAAAGGGAGCTGTGGTTTCGGTGCATTATACATGACAGATAGAGGCTGAGTGTGAACGAATGTGGCCTTTGTTGTCTTTTCCTAGCGCTACCTCGCGCACATGCAGGGGGAGGGGGTTGTCATTTCATGTGTGGCGGGGTGACATGGGAATGAATATGGGCAGACAGTATGAATTATGTATATGTGTATATATGTATATATATGTGTACATTGAGATGTATAGGTATGTATATTTGCATGTATGGACGTGTATGTATATACATGTGTATGTGGGTGGGTTGGGCCATTCTTTCATCTGTTTCCTTGCACTACCTCGCTAACGCGGGAGACAGCAACAAAGCAAAATAAATAATATACATATAAATATATATTATAATAAATATATATATATACTTTTTTTTCTTCAATCTTGATTGCCACTTCCCGCGTTAAACATGCAGCTCCAAGAACAGATGAAGAAAGGCCAAATCCATTCTCTAGCTGTCATGAGTAAAGCACTTAAACCACAGCCAGGCCTCACAAAACTTTCCACTTTTTACCCCCAGATGCTTCACATGTCCTGGATCAGTCCATTGATAGCACATCAACCCCTGTATATCATAAAATTCCAATTCACTCTTTCCTGTGCATGTCTTTCACCCTTCAACAACTTAAGGCCCTAATGAATCAAAATAATTTTCAATCCATCCTTCCACCTCCACTTTGGTCTTCCTGTTCTCGTTGTTCCATCCACTTCTGACTCTTTTATTAACATCACACTCATTCTCTCCAAATGACCAAACAATTGTGGCACACTGTTAATCTCTCTCAACCCCACTCTTTTCACCAAATGTATCTCTTACCCTTTTTGATACTTACTCTCAAATATACTGACAACTTAACAGAGCATTCCTCCACATCCTTCAAATCTGCTCCTCCTCTCCTTGATCTGCATCTTGTTGCGACAGAACTTCCTTTATAAAGTCAAAACTTGGACAGGATATCTCAGTGTTGTAGATGAAATATGATAAAATTCAATGACTCCAAGACCCAATTTCTGCCCAGTTTCTTGCCTCCTGGAAAGCTGCTCCACTTACACCAGTGATTGATCCGTTCTTTTATGGAATACTGCTCTCACATTTGGGAGGGTTCTAGCTCTGCAACCTCACTAGATAGAACCCAATCAAAAGCAGTCTGACTTATCAACTCTCCCAGGTTAGCATCAACACTTACACCACTTTCCCTAAGCCACAAAGCTGGTTCACTTTCCCTCTTCTATTGGTACTACTTTGGATTTTGCTCCAGAGACCTGGTTTTTTGTGTGCCCCCACCATCAGCTACACCATGCAGTACCCACTGACAACTCAAAGAGTGGACCATTATGACAATGGTTTCTTTTCCACATCTCAAAGTTTTGGAACTCTCTACCCTTTCACTTCTTTTCCAATAACTGTGACCTGGCACTTTTTAAAAGACAGATTTTTCACTTCCTCCAAAATTTGTAAATACTTTTCATCTGTTCTTTTACTCTTTCATTAGCACCTTTATATAGTAATGAAGGCCTGGCTTTGATGTGGACTTCTGTCAGAGACTGGAGCTTAATAAAAATAGTTTCCAACCCATCCACCCTCCTCCGCACAACCTCTTCTACAGCACGTCTCACATCCATTTAACATACACTCATACGTACCCACTTTTGCCCTCCCGGATAACCACCTCTATTTCTTCACATTCTTCAGTGCTCCCAAAACATTAGCCTCCACCTCACATCCACTTTCATGGTTCCATTTACTACCATGTCCACTCCCAGGCAACTAAAATGCTTCCCTTCCTTCGAATCTTCTCCAATCAAATGCACATCCCAACTAACCTATCCCTCTATCAAGCTAAACCTGATAAACTTGCTTTTCTTCACATCTACTTTCACCTTCCTCCTTTCATACAAACTCAGTCACCAACTTCAGCAGTTTCTCACTCAAATCTGCCACCAATGCCGTGTATCAGCAAACAACTGATTCACTTCCCAGGCCACCTTCAGAATGCATAGTTGTCCCTCTCTCCAAGATCATTGCATTCACCTCCCAAACCACACATCAATAAACAAATCAAACAGCCATGGTGTGTGTATATATACATATGTACTCAAACACACACATATAGATATATATCCCTGGGGATAGGGGAGAAAGAATACTTCCCACGTATTCCCTTCGTGTTGTAGAAGGCGACTAAAAGGGGAGGGAGTGTGGGGCTGGAAATCCTCCCCTCTTATTTTTAATTTTCCAAAAGAAGCAACAGAAAAGGGAGCCAAGTGAGGATATTCCCTCAAAGGCCCAGTCCTCTGTTCTTAACGCTACCTCGCTAATGTGGGAAATGGCGAATAGTTTGGAAAAAAAAAAAATATATATATACATATTTTTATATTTATATATGTAACATTTATGGACCTGGAGAAGGCATATGATAAGAGTTGATAGAGATGCTCTGTGGAAGGTATTAAGAATATATGGTGTGGGAGGCAAGTTGTTAGAAGCAGTGAAAAGTTTTTATCGAGGATGTAAGGCATGTGTACGTGTAGGAAGAGAGGAAAGTGATTGGTTCTCAGTGAATGTAGGTTTGTGGCAGGGGTGTGTGATGTCTCCATGGTTGTTTAATTTGTTTATGGATGGGGTTGTTAGGGAGGTGAATGCAAGAGTTTTGGAAAGAGGGGCAAGTATGAAGTCTGTTGGGGATGAGAGAGCTTGGGAAGTGAGTCAGTTGTTGTTCGCTGATGATACAGCGCTGGTGGCTGATTCATGTGAGAAACTGCAGAAGCTGGTGACTGAGTTTGGTAAAGTGTGTGAAAGAAGAAAGTTAAGAGTAAATGTGAATAAGAGCAAGGTTATTAGGTACAGTAGGGTTGAGGGTCAAGTCAATTGGGAGGTGAGTTTGAATGGAGAAAAACTGGAGGAAGTGAAGTGTTTTAGATATCTGGGAGTGGATCTGGCAGCTTCAGGAACCCCTTCTATTATGCTCCCATTTCCGATATATGATTGTCAACTTTACTGTGTTTAGGAGTATACAGTGTGAAACCACACCTAGAAAAAATACAATCATACATTTGCCATGCCTACCTCCTCCTCAATCCACTGCATATACTACTGGAATGACAGGAAAATACAATGAACTACTGATCGTGAATGAACATGGTCTTTTTTGCTTGTTTTCCTGGCACTACCTCACTGAAGCAGGGGGTAGCGATGCTGTTTCCTGTGGGATGGGGTAGCGCCAGGAATGGATGAAGGTAAGCAAGTATGAATATGTACATGCATATATATATGTATATGTCTGCATATGTATATGTGTATATATGGTGATATGTATATGTGCATGCATGGGTGCTTATGTATATATGAGTGGATGGGCCATTCTTTCTTTGTCCGTTTCCTGGCACTACCTCGCTGACGCAGGAAACAGTGATCAAGTAAAATAGCTGTCATGTGTAATGCATTGAACCCACAGCTACCTTTCCGCATCCAGGCCCCACAGGCCTTTCCATGGTTTACTGCAGATGCTTCACATGCCCTGGTTCAGTCCAGTGACAGCACATCGACCCCGGTATACATAAATCCACTTCACTCTATTTCTTGCACGCCTCTCACCCTCCAGTATGTTCAGGCCCCTATCGCTCAAAATCTTTTTCACTCCATCCTTCCACCTCCAACCTGGTCTCCCGCTTCTCCTTGTTCTCTCCAACTCTGACACATATATCCTCTTTGTCAATCTTTCCTCACTCATTCTCTCCATATGTCCAAACAATTTCAACACACCTTTTTCTGCTCTCTCATTTGGGGAGGTCACTTCTCAATAGCTTTACATTCAAGTGGAAAAGAGAAACAAAAATCATGGAGAAATTCCGGTTAATAAAACCTATGTTCTGAATGAAAGTGTGTCATATCAAATCACACACAAAGACTGTGATATGTATCATGTCGAAAAATTCAACAACAACAAACAGACCTGTTAGCAACAAAACTTCCCAAAAGTAATACATGGCATACATTTTCTCAATACTGTGCATACTGTATTCTGCTGCAGAGGATCATAACCAAGGTGCTAACTCAGTAACAGCATTAACAAACATCTATACGAACGATTAACTTATTGTGGAGTCTTAGAATAGGTTACCAGCTCTAACAACAGCCATTCTTCAAGAGACATACACACGCACCCAAAAACACCAACAAACACACATTGTACAAAAATATACCATATAAACACAGCTGCATCAGTTTACATACAGACCTTATTGTGGAACTGGGCGATGCTAGTTAGATATCATCCAATTTGGCATGTGCCGAAAAAATTTTGGTTAACACACGAATACCAAGCTTGGCACTGGTCTTGTATGATACACCTACACTGGCTTATGGTGTATCAGATGTTAGTGTTCAAGTTTGAACAGTTAAACATTCTTTATTGGAAAACTGACAATATGAATTGGTAAAAATCCTTTAAAATGAAAATTCGAATTTCTAGTTATCCTAATTCCAGTAAAACTCTCAAATTACTGTATTTAATAACTGTCTGAACTTAAATAATCTTGAAGAAAAAGTAAGAATACCTTCAAGAAGGCATCATCTTCAAAACTGCTTAATTCTAACTCACCAAAAAGTGATAAATACTTGTAATATCTTATTCTTAGCATACCAACAAAAATATTTCTGAAGATAAGTGTCGTCAACACTGAAAAGTTATGTTCTTAAAACCCAGTCAATCATGGTCCTATTCAAAGCACAAAATATACTGGCTATGTTGTCTCTTAAGAAATCCAACATGGAACATAATGAAGTTTGAAAATTCATTCTTCATATTACATGCAATACAGAGAAAAACCATTTGAAGCAGGGCTACACTGGTCACAATTTTAAGCTTTAAGGGATCAATTACAATTATTTCAGCTTTCATTATTTTGTCTCAGTTTTCAGTCACAATTCTAAGCTTTATGGGATCAATTACAATAATTTCAGCTTTCAGTATTTTGTCTTAGTTTTCAGTCTTAGACAGGAACTAAATAATTTTGATACTTCTGTTTCGATACAACAAAAATAAGTTTCCTAAAAAGGATAAAAGTACTGTACTGAGATGTAATCAGGTAACTGGCTAGAATTCCAGATTGGTACACACAAAGAGTTAACTTTGTATAGTACACATATAAACTTGCAAAAGATACTTCTTATTAGTGGTCACACAAGCATAAGCATTTATGTATTGCTACAATAAACATAAAGGAGTTAAAAAGAAAGTAAAATGCAATATATCAAACTAAAATACAGGACAAAAGATATTAAACAGTCCTTGAATACGTTCAGTTTTTTGCTAACTAAAGAATCTAATCAAGCTAATATCAATAGACTGTGATATCAGTAATCATAAGAAAATTCCCTATGCATTTTGTCAGTTTTCCTAATCTTATGGATTCATTCTCGTTAATATTTGACTAACATAAACCAACTGTGAACAGAGTAGCCACAACTGAAGACAGATTGAAAATTGAAACTGTCGAAACTGTCACCATAAACTAAAAATTAAAATAAATGTAGTCCCACTTTTACTGTTCATTATATACAGTGATGTTAAACATAATGTTCTCATTAATATGTATAATGAAGGCAAACATGGTGATTACTGATTTGTTATCCCATCTTAAATCTATTCACTAGAATGAAAAGAAAGCTTTATATAGAGAAGTAGAAAAAATATTCCTATGACAAAAACAGCAAGATATACAGCTATAAAAATAGAACTGATATAACAGAGCAGGAATGACTCCTGCTTTGAATGGTTCTTTGTGTAAAAAAGAAATTTTGACGGTTTCAACATGAAAACTGTTTTGTCTTTTTTTGCAACTTTTACCCTTTAATAGTTACATTTTTCAAGAATTCAATGACTCGGTGCCTTGAAATGTACTATTAAAGTGCATACTTGTCTGATCAACACTATACTTTCTTACAAATCAAAATTAAGTAATAATATACATAATAGTGCTAGTGTTAACTCCTTTTAGTCTTTATATTCAAAATCCCATCACCTTTCACAAAATGGGACAAATCTAACATGAAAATACAGTGCAGGTGACAATAGAATATATTTCCCACTAAAATTACCAGATCTAACACACCATCCCAGCTCATGATAAATCATATATTGTATATTACTTCCTATGAGCACCATCACATTCACAAACTTTCACTCTCATCTGGCTGAGTGGAAGTGTAATGATCAGAGTGAGCAGTTTCTTCAAAATCTATCTGATGGTAGCCATGACTTCCTGTTGGGTATGGTGGTTGGACATCTGAGGTTTCTATCACATTTTGGTGAATGCCACTTGTCTCTGTAAGGTGTAATTCTTGACATGGAGTTTCTGAATCTGATGAGGATGATGATGGGATAATAACATGCTCTTGGCCACTGGAGTCAATGTGAAGCATTAGATTGTTTAAGTCTACATTTGGTCCCAGCTGTGAAGGATCAATGTATAGTGTGCGTGTGGTCCCATCTTCCATTGCAGCTTCTACAGCAACCAGATCATTGCCTCCCTCACTAATGGCTGGTGTTGGGACAGTGGGCACAGTGTTCCCATGGGCATCTACTGCAACTAGCATATAGGTCATACCTGAGCTTGAAGTAGCTGCTGCATCACTTGTTTTTAATGACTCACATCCATCTTCTGAAGCAGACTCTGCCTTTGAGTGGGAAGGCAATGAGATGGTAGAGGTTGTTTCAAATGTTCTATCTGTTAGCTCATGGGTGCTTCCTCTTCCTTTTGCTGTTTCATGTATATTTTTTGTCTCTTCCTCGTCTTCACCAAGTTTGGCACTAACAGATTGTGTAAATTCACTGATATTTTGATTTAATCTATCAATATTTTGTGTAAGTTCATCAATGTCCCTAGCTGACTCATTCATTTCAACATTTGGCTTGTCAAAATGACTGGATGATTCACTAATATCTTCTGGTTCCTGTAAATGATGTTCTATATCATCAGTACAGTCATCTGATTCTTCAAAGTCTTTAGTTGGGTTATCAATAAAGTCACTGTGTTCACCAATGTCTTCTGCTGATTTATCACTGACTTTACCATGTTCATCACTGGGTTCAGGTGGTTCACCAATAGGTTCATGTGGTTCACCAATAAGTTCAGGTGGTTCACCAATAAGTTCAGGTGGTTCACCAATAGGTTCAGTATGTTCACCAATAAGTTCAGCTGCTTCATAATCATCTTCAACTGGTTCACCAATATCTTCAGTTGTTTTTTCAATATCTTTAGCTAGTTCATTACTCTCTTCAGCTGGTTTATCAGTGTCTTCAGCTGGTTCAGATATAGTTTCTGATGGTTCATCTACATTTCCCACTGATTCAACTATATCTACTGTTTCAACAACATTCTCATCTGGTTCATAATATGCATTCTGAAAGCTTACTTCTTCTCCATCTTCCTTTGGTTCAGAGGTCAACTCTTCTCTATCTATCTCACCAAGTGAGTCTGAGTTTACATTCTCTACAAGATCAATCTTAGGAGAGGGAGTGTTCTCCAGACAATCCTCTTGTCTTGCTTCATATAAGCAATCCTCCTGCACAGAATGGCCCTCATCATCATCCTTCTCTTCCTGTTTCATATGAGAATTTGTATCATTATTTGCCTCTGCTTTTCCTTCCTTTCCTTCACAGAGACTCTTAATATCACTCTCCTGTTCTACCTCTTCATCTTCTGACCCTGATCCAGAATCCCTTGCATAATATTTATCCCAGTCACTGTAATCACTGTCTGAGTCATTGTTTACATAATTCGAAGTCTGACTGGACGAGGGAGTAATTGGATTTGCAGGTGTAGCTGCAAGTAAAGCATCAAAGACAGAGTTGAGTTCTGTTGCCTTGGGCATTGGTCTTCTTTCATACTTTGGCTGCAAAGGAGGATAATCATCAGTGTCACTATATCCATCATCTGAATCGCTTCGCTTCTTCTCCTTATCCAAACTACGAGGAAGAGATGTGAATGTTTCCCCATCTATCCCTTCATCATCATCATCCCAATCTTTCAAAAGTTGCTGTGTATCCTCCACATCTTTTTTTGAACTGATAACTTCACCATTTGTGTGTGCATGTTGCATATTCTCTTTGCTTTTAGCTTCCCTAGCCTTCTTCTTGATGTCTTTATTTGATTTTGGGGTGCCTTGTTTTCTCTTTCTTCTTCCTGGAATCTTGATGCCTGTGTCATAATTATACACTTTTTTTATATGGGCTTTGTTGTGCCAGATGATAACATTCAATCTAGAACATGTGAAGCCACAGCTATAACATTTGTACCAATTTGCAGCCCCACGCATATCTTCTTCAACAATTTTTCTTTTTGGCTGTTCAAGAATGCGAACCTTATGTTCAATCACAACCCTCTGCAGTTTGTTACCTATATTTCTGTTGCCAACCTTCTTGTACACTACTGCTTGCCCAATATCTGATCCCCTCTTGACACCCTCCTCTTTTCTTTTCTTGGGTTTTGGTGCTCCAAAGCCAAGGTCACTATAGTCTATTCTGCGCTTACCCGCAACCTCACCCAAAGTTTGTAGGATGTTCATGTCTCCTCCAGTGAGCTTCTCAGCTGTCACCACATCTGCTTCAAACTTGGCCAGCAGATCCACTTCTCCATGGCTTTGGTTTTTGTTTGTATCTGCAATAAAAACAAACATGCATAACAGTTTTATGCGTATCTACATATCATAATTTATTTTTATCATACTTCATCGCTGTTTCCTTATGTCAGCGAGGTAGCGCAAGAAAACAGACGAAGAATGGCCCAACCACTCATATACACATACATATTTTTTTTCATTATTTTGCTTTGTTGCTCTCTCCCGCATTAGCGAGGTAGCGCAAGGAAACAGACGAAAGAATGGCCCAACCCACCCACATACACATGTATATACATACACATCCACACATGCAAATATACATACCTATACATCTCAAAGTATACATATATATACACACACAGACATATCCATATATACACATGTACATAATTCATACTGCCTGCCTTTATTCATTCCCATCACCACCCTCCCACAAATGAAATAACCCCCCCTCCCCCCTCATGTGTGCAAGGTAGTGCTAGGAAGACAACAAAGGCCCCATTCGTTCACACTCAGTCTCTAGCTGTCATGTAATAATGCACCGAAACCACAGCTCCCTTTCCACATCCAGGCCCTACAGAACTTTCCATGGTTTACCCCAGACGCTTCACATGCCCTGGTTCAATCCATTGACAGCACGTCAACCCCAGTATACCACATCGTTCCAAAGCACTCTATTCCTCACACACCTTTCACCCTCCTGCATGTTCAGGCCCCAATCACTCAAAATCTTTTTCACTCCATCTTTCCACCTCCAATTTGGTCTCCCACTTCTCGTTCCCTCCACCTCCGACACATATATCCTCTTTGTCAATCTTTCCTCACTCATTCTCTCCATGTGACCAAACCATTTCAAAACACCCTCTTCTGCTCTCTGAACCACACTCTTTCTATTACCACACATCTCTCTTACCCTATTATTACTTACTCGATCAAACCACCTCACACCACATATTGTCCTCAAACATCTCATTTCCAGCACATCCATCCTCCTCCGCACAACTCTATCCTAGCCCACGCCTCGCAACCATACAACAATGTTGGAAACACTATTCCTTCAAACATACCCATTTTTGCTTTCCGAGATAATGTTCTCGACTTCCACACATTCTTCAAGGCTCCCAGAATTTTCACCCCCTCCCCCACCATATGATTCACTTCCGCTTCCATGGTTCCATCCACTGCCAAATCCACTCCCAGATATCTAAAGCACTTCACTTCCTCAAGTTTTTCTCCATTCAAACTTACCTCCCAATTCACTTGACCTTCAACCCTACTGTACCTAATAACCTTGCTCTTATTCACATTACTCTCAACTTTCTTCTTTCACACACTTTGCCAAACTCAGTCACCGGCTTCTGCAGTTTCTCACATGAATCAGCCACCAGCGCTGTATCATCAGCGAACAACAACCAACTCATTTCCCAAGCTCTCTCATCCCCAACAGACTGCATACTTGCCCCTCTTTCCAAAACTCTTGCATTCACCTCCCTAACAATCCCATCCATAAACAAATTAAACAACCATGGAGACATCACACACCCCTGCCGCAAACCTACATTCACTGAGAACCAATCACTTTCCTCTCTTCCTACACATACACATGCCTTACATCCTCGATAAAAACTTTTCACTGCTTCTAACAACTTGCCTCCCACACCATATATTCTTAATACCTTCCACAGAGCATCTCTATCAACTCTATCATATGCCTTCTCCAGATCCATAAATGCTACATACAAATCCATTTGCTTTTCTAAGTATTTCTCACATACATTCTTCAGAGCAAACACCTGATCCACACATCCTCTACCACTTCTGAAACCACACTGCTCTTCCTCAATCTGATGATCTGTACATGCCTTCACCCTCTCAATCAATACCCTCCCATATAATTTACCAGGAATACTCAACAAACTTATACCTCTGTAATTTGAGCACTCACTCTTATCCCCTTTGCCTTTGTACAATGACACTATGCAAGCATTCCGCCAATCCTTTGGCACCTCACCATGAGTCATACATACATTAAATAACCTTACCAACCAGTCAACAATGCAGTCACCCCCTTTTTTAATAAATTCCACTGCAATACCATCCAAACCCGCTGCCTTGCCAGCTTTCATCTTCTGCAAAGCTTTTACTACCTCTTCTCTGTTTACCAAATCATCGTCTGTAACCCGTTCACTTTGCACACTACCTCGAGCAAAACACCCTATATCTGCCACTCTTTCATCAAACACATTCAACGAACCTTCAAAATACTCACTCCATCTCCTTCTCACATCACCACTACTTGTTATCACCTCCCCAATAGCCCCCTTCACTGAAGTTCCCATTTGTTCCCTTGTCTTACACACTTTATTTACCTCCTTCCAAAACATCTTTTTATTTCATATACATATATATATATACATAAACGCCCATACAGAGACATATACGTACATACACATTTCAATGTATACATACATATATATATACAAAGACATATGCATAAATACACATGTATATATTCATACTTTCTGCCTTCACCCATTCCCGTCGCCACCCTGCCACACAAAAAATAGCACCCCCCCCCCAGAGAGGAAGCACCAGGAAAAAAGACAAAAAGACCACATTTGGTCACACTCAGTCTCTAGCTGTCATGTGTAATGCACCAAAACCACAGCTCCTTATCCACATCCAGGCCCCACAGACCTTTCCTATCTTAGCAGGGTAATGCTAGGCATTGGCAAAAAAAAATGGCCTCATTTGCTCACATCCATCCTCTTGCTGTCACCTATACAGCACTGAAATCAGAGCCCCCATCCACAACCAGCCCCTAAAGGCCCTTCTGTGCTTTCACCCACCTGCTTCGTATGCTCTGGTTCAGCCCACTAACAACACGTCACCGTGTAAACTGGATTGCTCCAATTTGCTCTATCTCTTGCACATCTCACCCCTCTTGCATTTTAAGGCACCTAACCTTCAAAGCACCTTGCACTCCATCCTTCCTAATCCTTCCTGGTTCCCCCTTTTCTTTGTTCTCTCCATTTCTGACATGTATACCCTCTTAGTCACATCTTAAACTTACTCCTCTTTCTACCACACCTCTCTCCTACTCTTTCATATCTTAGTTGAACAACCTTCCTCACACAACATATTATCCTTAAACATTTCATTTCCTACACATTCACCCTAACTTTTACATTTTTGTTCAAGGTCCAAGCCTTGCATTCATACAGCACTGACAAGACTACTATATCATCAAACATAACCTTTCTTTGCCCTTGAAGACACTATCCTTCTCTTCACATACTTCTTACTGCTATTATTGTTATTTACTTTATTTATTATACTTTGTCGCTGTCTCCCGCGTTAGCGAGGTAGCACAAGGAAACAGATGAAAGAATGGCCCAACCCATCCACATTATTGTTACTAATATTATATATATGCCTGCACTCACTCATATATGTATTCTTCATTAATTTCCCCTAAAAAAGTCCAACAAACATAATGGAACACTTACTAGCAATACAATTCATACCATATGACTAAACAGACATATTTATGACTTACACTGTCCTCTCCTGATAAACTCTTCCTTGCGATCACAATTGTATGGACATATGTGTTCTGCCTTGTGAACATCTTGACTGAAATGATAAATGAAAATCTGTTATTTCATAAATGAATATAATATTCTCAACCAAAATTTCTCTCTTGATGTTATACACTTTTCTAAAGAGCATCATGATGAACTACAGAGAATATCCCTGTACACTTTCCACAAAGCATAATAACCTAAGAAAAATACCCTGTATTCTCCCTGCAAAGTACAATAATGACTAAAAAGAAAAAGAAAAAATAAATAACCCATACAAATCCTGTACATAATAATGACCAATAAAGAATAACCTCTTACACTACATACAAAACTCAGTAACAGCCAATGTGAAATTTTCCACATAAACTTCTAGCAAAACAAAATAATGATGCAAATGAATACTATCTTATCAAAATAGTAACCACACGTATTCTAGACGCGAATGGCTGTGAGCAGCATTCTCACATCTAATCAGAAGCACTATCCTTTCACCTCACTCATGGCTGTGAATGCCTCTCACACACACCTTGTAACACCTTCCTTTCATTTCATCCATGGATGAGAATAATTCTCTCATACACTCAGTAACATCATCCTTCCCTCACATGAGTGAACGTGAAAACATTTCTCGCATACAATCAGGAACACCATCTTTTCACCTTACACTCTGGGATGTGAACAACTTTCTAAAATAATTTTTGCAATACTTGCCACTCTCCTCAACTTTACACACTCCAGGAAAAAAATCATTTCAATTTTCTATTAATTTTCCCCATTACATATCTTTCTTTACGTTCATACTAACAGCACTCAACTAATAAGAAACTGACATCATCTGTCTATATATTCAAAGGTACATTGACCTTGAATTTCAACATCCTTGAACCATTTCATTCTCAGATCAGTAGTCATTTCTTAAAAAATCTATAAAACCAAACTACATGCTATCAAAATAACATCAACTATCATTTCACTCACATATACTGCAATGAAATGCACCACACTGCCATCATAAACACATGCAGACCAAACCAAAACTACTAAACTTTTTGAGAAATACTTCAAGCAAACTTGTTTCTCTATCAAAAGTATGATATGCAAAAGGACAGTGTCTGAGAAAATATGCTTGTTATAGATAAGGAAAGATATAACTGTGTTGGTCCTGACAACTAATTTCCATCTGTACTTGAACCATAACACCCCATCTAAGCCCTACAGACTTGTCCATGGTTTTCCCAGTCACTTCATACGACCTGGTTCAGCCAACTGACAGCATGTCGTCCTCTATAAACTTCATCACTCCAAACTTCTCTATCCTGTGTATGCTTTGCACCCTCCTGTATATTTAGGCTCCCCTCTCCTTGGTTCTTTTCCATGCTCCTGCCGTGTCTGACAAGTACACCTTGTTTGTCATCCTTCCCTCACTCATCCTCTCTGCTTGTTCAAACCATTTTAACAGCAAACTCTCTTCAGCTCTATCATACATACTCCTCTTACATCCACACCTATCCCTTACCAAACCATTTCATATTAAATCAACTCTCCAAAAACCACTTGCTGTCCTCAGATGTTTCATTCATAACACATTCACCTTGTTCTGTACATTTTTGTATAAGGCCCAAACCTTGCATCCATACAGCACTGTCAGAAACACAATACCACCAAACATACCCACCTTTCTCCTCCCAGATAATGATTTCTTTCTCCACACATTTTTCAGTGCACTCAAGACCTTTACCCTCCTCACCCAACAATTGGCTCACTTCAGTTAACATGATTCTATTCAATGCCATATTCATTCCCAGTTACCGAAACCACTCCCATATCTCAAATTTCTGTCTAAAACTCATACTCCACATAAACATTCACTTTTCACTACTAAGCCTAATTAGCTTGCTTTTATCCACATTTACTCTTAACTTTCTCCCATCATACACTCTCCTGAACTTGAACACCAGCTTTTGTTTCTCACTAAAATCTACTACCAGTGCTGTATCATCAGAAGACTACAACTGACTCACCTCCCAAGCCCCCACAAAAGACTGCATACATGCTCCTCTCTCCAAGACCCTTGCATTCCCCCTCTCACCATCCCATCCATAAACAGATTAAACAGCCAAGGTAATATATTTGTATAAAAAATCAACAAACACAATATTAGTTTAGGTTGTCTCACCTAATGATGTATGAGGGGAAGTGGAGGAACAAATAAGGGGGGCACTTACTCCTCCAACTGCCTCCCCTGCCACCTACCATTGAGCCTTATCCAAGGGATTGGATGCTTACTTCTGTATTTTTCTTTTTTTTATCACCATGAAAGTGCTGGACTTCCTATCATAAAGAAAATGACATGTGTACTTGCTAAACTTGCATGTGAATGACCAGATCTTTTGTTGGAGAAGCCAAGAAGACTGTCCATTATTTTACTATGATCTTCTGGAATTTTTTTAGCTTTGTCTCATTACTTTTCTATGATTTTACCCAGAACTGAAATGAGACTCAGTGGGTGATACATCAAAAAAACATATTTCTAATCTTGTTTCTAATTTGTAGCACAGGACACTGAAAAAGTGTCAAACGAAAATTAACTTAGTTACATAATAAATCTGAAACCTACAGGTAGTGGCGCTGGATTATCTCACTTTTGGAGAACACAACAAAGCATTTGTTGAATCTCTGAAAAGAAGATAACCTGGGTACTTAGAAATATCAAACTGACACAAGCATGAACAATAAAGACTATTCAAGGCACAAATTCACAAATTCCCTCATAACTAGAATACTATTTTGTTAACATCCTGATGAGCCAGACAAAACTGCTGGGCATCAAGTCACATCTGAAAGTCTTTTTCAACTAACAATTCAGGTAAACATCTGAACAACTAAAACGTCTAAAATTGTACTCACTACAACATTTATGGAAAATATACATTATAACAAATATAAAAATTAGAGGCCCTAATTCCTAACCTTCATACACATATAATTCTTAACTGGGATGAATGACTGAATAGAACACATAAATTAAGGCCAGAGAAGATTTTCTTCTTACAGTAACCAACATAGCACATCAAAATATCACACCTCAATCATGGTTATCTCAGATAATGGTAAAATAACAAACATAAGAAAGAGAATGCTGCAGACACTACTGAGAACTCCTCAGCTGTTATGGACCTGACACTATAAGAGGAAATGTTACAGGAATTGCGAGACAAAACAAAGAAAATTCCATAGCTTCACTGTTTGAGGAAATATGATGCTGTGGAAAAACAAACTTAATTTTCTGGAGTCCACACCCATATCATTTCAACCTAACACTGGCACATCATGATATTGGCACATAAAAACAGCTTCATAAATCAATCCTCCAACTCGGTGGTGTAGCCACAGAATAAGTTACAGGACACAGCTTCTAAAAACAGTACAGAGTGTTTTTGCAACTTAGCCTGACTAATATCAAACTACAGAAAACAAGCACTTTTTTTTTTCCCCAAAAGAGGGAACAGGGGGGTTTGTGTTTGAAAGAAGGTGAGGATATTCCCTCAAAGGCCTAGCCCTCTGTTCTTGACACTACCTTGCTGATGCAGGAAATGGCAAATAGTATGAAAGAAAAAGAAAGAAAAGATTATATCATATAACAAAAGATAGATTACTGACAAAAGTTTATTCTAATGTGTTAACAAATACTCACAACTCATTTTCATGGAAAAATTTGACAATAGCAATAGGAATCTTCCGAATCCCCTCAACAAATTCAGGTGGACACTTGGCAACTGTGGTGATGGTTCCTGGCCACCAGGCTTGGCCCAGTCGCACCCAAACCACTGAGCCACTCTCCAGGTGACTCATGTTTCTGGAAAATAATAATATTACAGTAATAATAATAATAATAATAATAATAATAATAATAATGATAATATAGTCATACTAATAATAGTGCAATAACAACTAAATTTCTATTCTATACTAGTCAAACGTTCTGTGGTAAAAAGTTTGAAAATCTTGAAATAGTGATCATGTTTAAGAGTAAAGTGAAACCTTTGCCAAAGTTGGCAAAAAAAACAGATACTAAAATTTCTTGAAACTGCTTTAACACACAGCTGACCTATTCTCTAACATTTCTCTCCGGTTTCCTTCATGTGACAGATCAAAGCAAATGTGAACATAGTATATTAAGACAGCCCTACCTATGATGATTCTGAAGCTGTCATTAGGCCTAGCCTAGTAGACCCATAGGGCTTTCATTAGACTAGTAATGATATAAGAGGTGTTCCTGGGCTCCACCTGCAAGGGTTAAGATTGTGTGTGAGAAGTCACCTTCAATGAGGTTGTTCCACCGTCAGCACATGAAAAGGAATAAAGCATCATCGAGGACCTTTCCACCCTGGAAAAGTTCACCTTAAGCTATTCCTGAAAGGCGCATAGCTTCATAGCTGCAGAGGCCCCATAACCCAAAAAAGATGTACTGGAGTTGTATATAACTGATACTAAAAACACAATATACACAATCTATCCATCTCTCCATTATCAATAACTTCATTTCTATTCACTTACAAGGAAATTGAATTTTTCATGTACCTTTTTTGCACAATTCTCTTCAACAGGTCCTTCCCTAATGCAAGAATTAATAATCAAAAAATGGAAGGAAAGAGCTAAGAGAGATGGAATTCCTATACAGCACTTCAATGCTCGCAACTACCTCCACTGTAGCCACCAGATTTGACTGCACCCACTTGGATGGCTACAGAAACCTGGGAGTTTCACATTCAATTCACAAAATTATGAAGCTACTCTAAATAGCCATGATTAACGAAAAAAAATGAAAATGGTGTAAAACAGTGACACACGCATAATGTGTTGAGGTTTGGCTATGTTAATTTCAAAAAGGCATACACAAGAGAGAATACAGCAGCACACAACCAAGATGATTACCTGAAAAATCCAGTGAGAGCCAGTTAAACTATCCAAACTTAGAAAAGAGAAGGATTAGAGGTGACTTATTACAAGTACTTAAAACTATTGAAGGCTCTGATAATCTGGATCTATACAGCTTAAGGCTGTATTTATGCAATTTCACTAAAGTAAAGGATAGAAACTTATGGGTAAAAGCTACACTTCACATGAGGTAAACTATTCTTCTTTACGAAGACTGTTAACTTATGGAATGATTTACCAATGAAAGTAATTGATAGCAGCACCACACATACATTTCAGAAAAGACTTGATTAATACTTTTTTCAAGTCCCCAAATGACATTATCTGCACCTCCTTAGTTACAGTACATATAAAGTTTACAGATACTTTTCAGATATCTTGCACTACTGCAAACAGACTAAAAAGACCCAATGGTCTGTTGCTGCTTGAATTTATTTGTATTCCTTCATACCTTCACATCAACTAACCCACACTATCTCTGATCTTCATATCCCTCATCACTAATCACTACAATATACCTGAAGTAGTCTAGGGGTCTTCTACCACTAGAGCTTGGGTTTGCCGCAGGCTGCAGAGTTAGGGCATTGAAAGTTTCGTGATTATTTATCAGAGAACTTCTGCCGCACTAATAGCTTTGGATACTGAACAATTCTGTTTAGTAATGTGAGGGATGTTTAAAGAATGGAACAAGATTGGCAGGGTGAAATTTAATGCATCACATCTTTTGATACTTCATAGGACAACAGCAACAAATCTTATGATGAGACAATGTATAGGATTAAACTTAATCTAAGTGAAATGTCTACAAATATAAAATCAATAAAACCTAGAAAAATCTCAATAGCTTCCTGCAGCAGCCGAGATTTATTGCATAAATATAACGTCGAGAGGAACTGCAAGGAACAGAGGCCATTCAGGGAGTTGGGTGGTGTAATGAATGATAATGTTCGTCAGCAGTTGGTAGAATGTTAAAGTGTGGGTATTTTTGAATTATTTGAATTAGTTAAGATTATATCATAGGTTCTGTTGATTTTTTCAAGTGTCACACCAACTTTAACATTACTCATATATTTCCTGGTATTCATAATCTTCACCACTCTCAACTACCTAATATAAAATAAAAATGATTCTCCAAATCATGCTCCACAACTCTTGTTGTAATCTCAAAATGATACATTAACCCAGCAGAACATAATTCAATAAATATCCAAAGCTCAAAGCTGGAAACTTTCTAATGAAAAAGAAGTCCTTATATAAAAAAGAATTCATATTCTAATAGGTAATTCTTCTCTGTACATCATGGTAACCATATTCAAAACACTATACAAACTGTGAAATACCACTCGAGTTTCTTGAAGAAAAAAAATCAAAATATATGTTTGGTCATTCGGCTGAGGCATATACCCACTCAGAGCACAACACAGATGGCACCATGCATGTAGTGGTGGTTTCCAGCACATGGGTATGTTCCCACTTATTTTGATGGCGGTGAGGTAAATCCAAATTTCACAGTTGGTGGCTATGTTTATTCAGAAATATCAAAATTATAAAGAAAAAGGGTTAGATAATGTGACTCGTATATTTAAGAAACCATGGGGTTTACCCTAAAGAAGTTCATGTAGAACACTTCTATAAAGTTAAAAAACAATAAAAATCTCACTTATCCTCCTGTCAAGATTTATCGCAACTTTCAATCATGCAGTCAAAATATACCAGTCATGCTCTAGAAAAGACACCATCAATGTGTCACAAGATGTAGACAACAAAATGATCTCCAGCAGGAGAATATATATTGCATTTATATATCTTTTATATAAGATCAGCTACCAGGTTAGATTTCAGAAGATTCTGTTGTTAATTCATAATTGTATAACCCCACATTTTACTAACATACATTATCTTTTCACCTCATCTAACTAATGCCCTTTAGTAAAACAAAATTGTTCAAAATCTAGTTTTGCAATTATATTTGGAATTCTAACGATATATGAAAAACATTTACAACATAAGCAGCTATTTCCCAAAGGTAAGTCTGATGGAGAGCAAAAAATATAACTTTTATTAGACACTGCAGCATAAACCATAGTGCTCATAATCACTTTGCAACTTCTATTCATGAATCAGTATAAAACTAATGCAAAACAAATATATTTAATCAAGGTTAGTTTAGATGCATGGCTAAACTGGTAAATTACCCAATGGTGTCCCTAACCTGGTGCGTTACCAAATTCTATAAGGATCCACCATTCATGTGGTGGCAGCAGTAACCTTCTTAACCTTTTTCAGTATCTACCAGTAAATTTCATGTTACTTCATACAAACATCCAAAAACATTTACAACTAATCGTGTCTCTAGCAGTGAGCAACAATCACATGAATCGGCCAGATGATGATGATGATGATGATAATAAGTGTGTGAGTAATTATGTGTTGGTGTGACGGGTGCCTCATTGATGGGCTGGCCTGTGACGCAGCGGCTCGCCCGCCGCTGCCCACACCTGCCCCAAGAGCCAACACTTGCCCTACAACTCGGCATGAGGGAGAGATGTGAGCTCCGAGCACCAACGTGAGCCATTCATATGGCAAGGTACTAAATGATTTCTTAGTGCCAACTACCATCGCTCCCAAAACACAATATACAAATATCCTTTGTTGTGCTCAAGGAATCTGAGATACACGAGGATGGCAGTATTTCTAGTATCCTGAAAACTTGGGTAATACTTACATACGGACGAGACAATCTCTGAATCGTCAAACCAATAAACACCTCTGAATTAAAGACTACACAAAGCATATCAACACCCAAACAAACGCTTGGACAGTTCCCATAATGCTCTGCGGTCCTGATAACTCGGAAATTATGGAATGCTCAATATGGCTTACAAGGCTTCCAAAACAACAACCAAGTGACATAGAATATTAATCTACAAATATTAATATTATATACAGTTCCTGCGAAAAACTTAAGGGAGTTTAACATAAGAGACCGTCGAGTCTGATACCACTTTCTCTCGCCAGGCATCAAACATGGCCGGCGCCGCCTTTATTTACTAAGTACAAGATTCTAAATCCAGAGTATAAAGTGATGTACAACATAGTGAGCACTTATTACTCCCCATCAGTAATAACATTATCAGATGAGAATGGACTAGTAGTGTTATGAAAGGGTGACGAACCTTTCTTCTCTATATAAAGCGAAATATTTGTTAGTTAACCTTAGGGATCATTATGCCTCGGCATTTTAGTACTCAATTGAATTGTTAACACAGTAAGAAAAGGTGGCTGGCAATAGCTACATGATCGCCCACCGGACGCGTAGAACACTGAACGACTGTGGGTTGGGATGCAAAACCCACACCTGTCAAATTACATTTTGAATTAGCCAATCTATTGGCTTGACACTGGGCATCCGGGTTTTACTGAAGATTCATTTAATGAAGGCATTAATGGGGTTTTCATTACAATTCTACAATGTATGGCTAAAGTTCAAACTAACTTAGATTAACAATGGAGTTCAGAATCTGTGATACACATCGTGCTTGTATATATGCACTGGGTGAGTAACCTGAGGAACACTGACTGGCCTAAGCAAATATGTAAAGTTCAAGAATACATTTTCAATTCAGATTTCCCATGATATTCGAATCCACGATCCATGACTGAAGATTAAATGAAGGAACAAGGGAATCAGTATGCCTCACAGTCGTATGCATGACAGTGACAAAGGTAAAGCAGTGAACTTAACAAAATGAAAAAGTGTCAAAATACATGGGAAAATTAACTTGAGCATCTCGGAGAATGGACATTCCATGATAGGAAAAGACACAAGAAGGAGAATTCCACAGCTTTGCTTCTAGGAATAGAAGGGGGTATCTTGGATTATATATATATATATATATATATATATATATATATAATCAATTTATCTATTATACTTGATCGCCGTTTCTCGCGTAAGCGAGGAGGCACCAGAAACAGATGAATAACGAACCATCCACACACACACACACACACACACACACACACACACACACACACACATATATATATATATATATATATATATATATATATATATATATATATATATATATATATATATAAACGTCCATACACATACATATACATACACAAGACATATACATATATATACAAACAGACATATACATACATATACACACGCACTTATATTTGCTCGCCTTCATCCATTCCTGTGGCTACCCAGCCCCACAGGAAAACAGCATCGCTATCCTCTGCTTCAACGGGGTAACGCCAGGAAGAGACAAAAAAGGCCACATTCGTTCACACTCAGTCTCTAGCTGTCATGTGTAATGCATCGAAACCACAGCCCCCATCCACATCCAGGCCCCACACACCTTCATATGTTTTTACCCCTGACGCTTCACATGCCCTGGTTCAGTCCAATGACAGCACATCGACCCCGGTATACATCGTTCCAATTCACTCTATTCTTTGCATGCCTCTCATCCTCCTGTATGTTCAGGCCCCGATCGCTCGAAATCTTCCCCCCCCCCCCCCATCCTTTCACCACTAATTTGGTCTCCTGCCTCTCCTTGTTCCCTCCACCTCCGAGACATATATTCTTTGCCAATCTTTCCTCAATCATTCTCTCCATACGTCCAAACCATATCAACACGCCCTCTTCTGCTCCCTCAACCTTACTCTTTTCATTTTCATACATCTCTCTTACCCTTACAATATTACTCGATCAAACCACCTCGCACCACATATTGTCCTCAAACATCTCATTTCCAACTCATCCACTCTCCTCAGTACAACCCTATCTACAGCCCATGCATGGCAACCATAAACATTATTGGAAGTACTATACCTTCAAACATGCCCATTCTTGCTCCGAGATAATGCTCTCTCCCACACATTCTTCATCGCTTCCAGAACCTTCGCCCCCTCCCCTACCCTGTAACTCACTTACGCTTCCATGTTCCTTCCGCCGCTAAGTTCATTCCCAGATATCTAAAACACTTCACTCCCTCCAGATATCTGGGAGTGAACTTAGCGGCGGAAGGAACATGGAAGCGGAAGTGAGTTACAGGGTAGGGGAGGGGGCGAAAGTTCTGGAAGCGATGAAGAATGTGTGGGAGAGAGCATTATCTCGGAGCAAGAATGGGTATGTTTGAAGGTGTATATTGGAAAGGATCACAATTTAGCGCGTGATTAAGTACATTCCTATGAGTCCACGGGGAAATGAAACACAATAAGTTCCCAAGTGCACTTTCGTGTAATAATCACGTCATCAGGGGAGATACAGGAAAGAAATGTCAGTTGATATACGACGAAAAGACGTAGCTAGGACGCCCTTTTGGTAAAGGACATACCTACCCGTAGCGCGGATGTCGATACTGCCCGTTAGCGAGGATAGTACAATTCAACTCTATTTTTGTTCATATAAGTACTCGTAAGGTGGGTATCCCCGAAAAATCTTTAAAGTAAAATTCTTTTCACGTTCAACACGTTCACAATAACAAGCTTACAAATTCACTTCGTACTTGTTCACCGTCTCCTGGATTAGCAAATGTAGCGCCAGGAACTGACGGAGAAAGCCCGCATTCGCTCACTACCATTCTCTAGCAGGTTACATTTAATCACATTTAGACATCCCAGCTGGGATGAATGCATATATTCCTTCATTTCACGATTACGTTTCGTATCATACCCCTCCAACAAGGTTAGACATCCATTCTTGGAAATGGGAATGGAGCTGGATCCAGATACTCCAGAAATAACCTAGATATTGTGAGTTAATCCTCAAACACCTTGGAATCATTATACATATGGGTAAATATCAAAAGCAAACTTAAGGCCCTCGCATGAAGCATACACAGTGAAATCATTGCCTTAATATTCAACATGTTTTGATAAGCTATTTATAGCGAGAACATTTACCCTTGTTCAAGCATCCAACATATCAGGGCTTCAAGAGGTGCAATACATTTGATAGTCCATATGACAAGGTTTTAATAAATCCTTTATCAACAGAATAATAAAGAAAATCGCCCCACGTAGGAAAAAAATATTTAACGTCATGGCGTGCATGGCGTCACTTGTGAAAGACAAACATTTCCCGCCAACCACTACTGGAGTCTTCCACTCGTTGCATGGAAATCCTGTTACGTTCTTTTCAAAGACTGTACTTAAAAAGTTACTTTTCAAGAAGTGTACAAAATATGCCTCGTGAAAAATGATGACCAAAGTAACTTTAAACTGTATTCTTGTAAATTACTTGAATAAAGGGGACCATGCGTCAACAAGCCAACTGGTAAGCGGATCATTACTTTAGACTCATGGATCATATGAAAGGTATCAATTTTCATTATATACTTTATGTTTAAGGGATCAATTCACTGGTATAGACAATGATGAGCCAACAGTAACATGGAAAAGTGGCGTTAGCAAAGAGATAGCACCACTAAAGTCTACTGCCACAGAACCACAGACTAGGTATTAATGCTGTCAGACACTAGAACTGAAGCTTAAACTACACTGTCTTATGGTCAGGTTAAACTACCTAACTCAATTAACAGTATCACCAACCTTAAATGAGGGTGTACAGTAAGCAATCCTTGCGTCCGAAAAATTATATGAGCAACACAGACCAACGTAGGATTACAGTATCACATGTCAGTAAGCACTGATGATTACATTAATGTCATGTTGGGTAGTGTCGAAAATAGCGATGTAATTTATTCCATAACAGTAAGCATGGTTATTAGATAAGTCATAGAGGCTTATCATATGTTCATAGAAGATAGTTTAAAAAAAACAGACATTAATGGAGTTAGATATTCAATATTTAACATATTCATATCGGTTAGCAGACCGTTGTATAATGTTGAGATGGAGTCACATAAAAAGATTACTACATCCAATTCATATATGATAATTTTTGATAACGTAGATTATTTACTTTCAGAAAATAGGTGAGGTAATAGATGAAGCTAAGATAAGATCATTGAGTAACTTTGTTTTTTTTACTGATAACTGCCAAGTTTGGTGGATAGGGTTATAATTTCGCCAAATAATAGTCTGGTAAATAAGGCTGAAAATTCTCTAAATACCCGATAGCTGGGACAGAAAGTTCGCCAAAAACTTTGGGTTTTAAAGAAGTTCGCCATATAATAGTTCGGCTTGTAGAGTGGTAAATTCATCAGATGAATGTTGGATAAGTGGTGCAGTAAGTTTGCCAAATAGCAGTTCAGTAGCTAAGTTAGTTTGCCGTGTATGATTTCACTAGTAAGTTCGCCATGTAGCATTTCTGCAGCTAGGGCAGTAAGTTCACCAAACACTATTTCAATAGCCAGGTTTGTACGCTCACCATATAGTATGTCAGTAGTTAGGATAGAAAGTTGATTAAATAGTGAAACTGATTCAATAGATTGTATAGACGTTCCGAAGACGATGAACGGTGTGGCTGATATCGTAGCACAGTTGAGTCGACAGTCTAGAATGTTCTAGATAAGTAGCCATTGGCTGCAGCAGGAAGGGCTAAGAGACGGCATTCCCCTCTTTATATTTCAAGAAAATTTGCGCATATGGCATATTCATAGTCCTAATTACTTGAATGGATTTGAACGAAATATATTTAGTTATTTCCATGAAAATGTAAATTCTAGTATGCGTTTATATTTAAGGACACATAATGCTTATCCCTATCGAATTTTTACGTATATCAAAAGCTGACTCCTTACATACATGTTTTACTCCCGATCTTTTAAAACATTCGTGTAGGCGCCCATGTAGGCGCTCATATAAGTAGCCTGTCTGAGACATTGCGTCAGCGCATGTAAAGCAACCTCGCGCCACGCGCAAGCAAAACTTCAGTAAGTACATTCAAATCTTATGGGCATTGGAGAGAAGAAATGGCAGCTATATGCTCATGTTTTGTGAGAGAATACATTTACTTTTTTAATAAGCGTCTTGATATGAAGCAGAGAATAAAACTGAACAGGAGGACTAAGTGCATTTATTTCATTTGTTCATTCATAGTACAGCTAAGCAAGACAGTCAGATGAATTTTCTTATTTATCGGACATAAAAATTGTGGAAAAATATTTGCTCGATATTGTTAAAGTGTTTCGACCGAGTTTTGAGAGCATTTTAGTTTGCGGAGTAAATTATTTTCATTGTAGGAGTTAAGGTTGAAAATTACTATGGAGATACGAGCATTTTCGCAATTTTTTTTTTGCCGATATTAACAATTCTGAATATTATTATTTATGTGGTTGCGTTACAGTGTCATCCAATCATAAAAAGTTAGTGTAAATTAGAGAACTATATATACTCACTGCCTAAACCATTTTGCCTTTATTCTTAAGTGTTTACCTTTTCTTTGAAAATTTGATTTTATTGTTTCATGGTGTAGATCAAATGCATTCAACCTTTCAGTTTACCCGCCCACTTCATCAGCTTTAGTTACGTCCAGTTTGCCGAAGCGAAAATGGTCTTCCACAACATCATAAGCGCCTTTGAATTTTTCACCTACTGGTCTTGCACTGATTTATCATGAAGCAAACGTCTCTCTCCACATTGATGTTCTTATAAAAAAGAAAAATAATTCCATTGCACAGTCAAAAATATTCCTGTGTCTGAAAAACACTAGGACCAAATTATTATATTGTATATCTGGCTATCTCTTGCGTAGTCTCCTATCATCCATACTACCATGTATTTTTACCTGCCTATCATCTGCCAGGTTTCCAGCACGGCCATACAATTTAAAAGGTTTTCGTCTTTCAATCTTTGCGAAGATTATCTCATCATCATTATATATTCTTATTCCAAAATGCCTCTTAAGCTAGCCGTCAATACTGCTCTCATTTTTGTGGTTCCTTCTGGAGCAAGAAAAATTAAGGTTTTAGATTCGCACATTTGAGGTGGGAAAAGCACCATGTCATGCAGACTAATTACACACACACTACGCAGTTCTTGATATGGACACAGGATATGCTGTGGCTACAGGCATTACTGTGCTTAATAACAGTGACCCCAGCCAGCAGTGAGACAACAAACAGTGATTTGACCAGTGGTGTTAGCGTAACTAGACTAAAATTGCTGTAAACATCATTAACCGTATAAAAAGTTACTTCCAACGTAACAAGATGTACCAACATAAGTCGACGGATAGTTAATAGTTGAAGATTTAGCTGGTATGTACTGACCATTTTACACAGCTGATTATAAGACGCGCATGGCGGCTACGTCCCTAACCTAACCAAACGGTGGAGGTACAACACGAAGGCGAGTTAACTGCAGGAGGCTGCTACTGGTGCAGAAATACAGCCATGTTTGCTGATATGCTGTTTCACCACCCAAGTCATCTGCTGTCTTAACAATGACCGCATGGTGTGTATATGTGTGTAAGCTGCAGTTTCATTATATACATCCTGATAGACTAGGAATTGAAGCTGGATAAAATTCCTGTCGGCAGATATGAAAAAGCTGAGATGATAAACTTCGTCGGCGATGAAACTGACCTTTACGAATTCTTTGCGTAAAGTGGATTACGTCGTAATTCGTTAGCTCTTCGCCCAGTAAGAAGATTGCGTACTTTGCGTCTTGGAGTCGCCAAAGACTGTTGCTGCTTCCAAACCTTATGACGATCTTGTTGGCATTACATTTGAAAATGGTAGAGCTTTTCATTGTGAGATTTGTGTGTTTGTAGTATCCAGGTAGAGCGAATCATTAGTTGAATGATGTACCTCAGAGTGCGTCTTTGTTGGTGGTAGATTTAATAACCAATAGTAGCCGCCGGTCACCAACCTGAAAACCCTTCTGTAATTTACAATGTACAAAGTTCAGAAAATTAATTCGTCGTTTTAGCAACGTATTTCCCTCGTATGGTTTGGAGTGAGTGATTACAGCTCAAGGTCACATCGCGCGCGAAAAGTCTCCTTTGGCGAGGCTGTATCATTAGGAGTATAGTATCGTCAGGGAACGTGTCACTGCAAAGGAGTCTACATTTCCCTTCAACTGTAATTAGCGCAGCGTTGGGCTGCAGGAATCTGTAAAAGGGTCCTGGGTAACACAAGGACTCTCATAGAATTTGGGCCTGGGAATGAATAAGGGCAGACTATGAATTATGTACATGTGTATATATGTGTATGTCTGTGTGTATATATGTATATATATATATATATATATATATATATATATATATATATATATATATATATATATATATATATGTATACGTTGAGATGTATAGGTGTTTATAATTGCGTGTGTGGACGTGTATGTATATACATGTGTATGTGGGTGGGTTGGGCCATTCTTTCGTCTGTTTCCTTGCGCTACCTCGCTGACGCGGGAGACAGCGACAAAGTATAATAAATATATATATATATATATATATATATATATATATTGTAGTTTATATATATATTGTAGTTTTACGAAAATGTTCATTTTGATTAGTTCATATAATTCATATCGAGTGTAAGTAGCTCGGTATCTTATCATTACAATAGAATTTTCCGGTTGTGCGATAAGGACGCCCAACACTACATTTTCCGTGCCTCCATGTTACCACTTCCCATTTTCTATGCAGGTGTGGCAGGGCAGCCTCCCTCTGCGCCTGTGGTCTCCCAATTTCTTCGAGTGGGCGCTGAGGTGTGCGTCGGCCGCCGCTGGGGTCTATCTTTAGCAGGGGCGGCGGGCGGGGAGACGCTGTGAGTGTGGGGTAGTGTTGGCCTGTGTGTGGTGTGGGCGGCTGCCTCCTCACGTGGCACCAGTGCTCCCCAGGATCTGTGTTAGCCTCTCTCCTGAGTACCTACCCACCCACCCCACCCCCCCTTGCCGGGGAGGACCCCTTAGTGCTGGGCACTGACCACCCCCCCACCCCCCTTTCCCCCCCTTTCATACTCTCCTGTGGATTACGTCAAGAACGTCTCGTCCCGTCTGGATTATATACAACTTCACCTCCGTCACTGCAGCAGCGGCGACGTCTCTCTGTCCCCTCCCCCCCTCGCCTCAGACAACATTCCGGCCGCTTGCTGCCGCCGCCGCCGCTGCTGCTGGTGCCGCTGCTGCTGCTGCTGCTGCTGCCGCCGCCGCTGCCACTGGTATGTGCCCTTATCCTCTCCTGTATTACAACTTTCTGTTTCCTCTGTGTATTCCTTTTTTTTCTGTTCCTCTGCGGGCCAGCCAGGCCCCTCCCATTCTTGCACCGTCTATCCTCTCCCTCGACACTTCCTTCTCCCTCTTCCTCCCCTTCTCTGTCCCTCCTTGTAACTCCATCTCTGCGTACCTGATTCTCCTTCTATTTGGTAACTTTTTTTTTTATGAAATCGACATCCTAGTTTCCCTCACTGTCCATTTTCTTCGACAGTTCCCGTCTATCGTCATGACAGTTCTGTCTGTTCGTCATCCTTCATATGTACTGGCTGGTGGGCAAGTCTTCCTGTGGCCGTCTATTTCCCCTCCTTCTGTCATCAGCTTCCTGTCAGTCTGTCATCTGTCATCCATCTTCGGAGGTCAATGCCCCTCTGTCAATCAGAGTCAAGTGATTTTTTTTTCATTTGCGTGTCTGATAGCAAGCTGCTGCTACTGTCCGTCTGTGGATCGTCTGTCAGTCTCTCCGTCACTTTGCCAGCTTCACCGGGTCTGTTTCTGTCAGACCCAGTCAGTTTGTTAACTGTTGGTAATCTCCGTCAGCCCCCGTTATCAGTCTTAGTCTGTCTCACCTCACCTGTCAGAATATATCTGTTGCTCTGTTAACAGTAGGCATCTGTCTGTTAGTCGGTCGGGACCTCTCCCCTCTGTCACCTTGTCTTTGTCAGCCTTCTCTTCTGTTAGCTTTGTGTGTGTGTGTGTGTGTGTGTGTGTGTGTGTGTGTGTGTGTGTGTGTGTGTCATCCTTCTCTGTTAGATTGTCTGTCTCAGCCTCCTTGTCTGTTAGCCTGGCCGTGTCGTCTTGTCATCAGTTAGCCTGTCCGTGTCAGTTGTCGTCTGTTACATTCTCTTCCAGCTTACCCGCTCTGGCAGCTTGTCTGTGTGGTTGTCTTAGTGTCTTTACTTACTCTGTCTGTTATTTTACCCCTTATTGCAGTGTGTACGCTTTCTTCAGTCTGTTATGCCCCTCTGTCTTTTGTAGTTTCGTCTGAGTCTGTTAGCTTGTCTGTGTGTGGATTTCACTCCCTTTTCCTTTTAGTCTGATGGTCAGTTTCACTCTGTCATTTACTTTTAGAGTGTTAGTCTTTTCTGTCTGTATCAGAGTGATGGCCATCCTTTGTCTGTTCACTGCCAGTCATTCTGACAGCCTCCCTCTGTCAGCATGGCGTCCCCCCACCTTTGTCTTCGTGTCAGCAACCGTGTGTCAGTCAGTCAGCCAGCCTCTGTCAGTAAGTCGGGCCACTGACCTTATGTCGGGGGACCTGTGTCGGTCTGTGACCCCTCCCTCTGTCGGCAAGGCCACCCTTCAATTCACTGTTTATGTCGGCTCTGTCAATTTCCCCTCTGTCACTCAGTCGTTGTTACTGTCCATTTGCCGTCCCCTCTCAGATCGTCTGTCTTTCTTGAATCACCGATTCTGGTTCTCTCTGTCTCCCCCACCAGTTTGACTCCATGTGTCAGTGCGGGAGTGTTGTCTGTCTTGGACAATCGCATGTTTACCAAATGGCGTCCTAGCCTCGTCTCTTTGTTGTATATCAACTGACTTATATTTCTCTCTTGTGTCTCCCCTGACGATGTGATTATTACACGAAATATATGAATATATATTGGTAGGATTGGTAGGATTACCAAGAGTGATGAAGTCATTCATAAGGTGAAGTAAAGTTGTAGGGTTCATGGTAGTTATGGTGCAGGCAGGTGAGGTATATTATATATGGTAGTTATGGTGCAGGCAGGTGTGGTATATAATATATGGTAGTTATGGTGCAGGCAGGTGTTGTATATAATATATGGTAGTTATGATGTAGGCAGGTGTTGCATATGATATATGGTAGTTATGGTGCAGGCAGGTGTGGTATATAATCTAGACCCTGGGAAGTTGGTGTTGTGGGGTGGAGCCTAGGTGCAATGTTACTCCAAGGCTAGAGTCTCGCTTCTCTCTACCTCCCTCTTATGTATGTATATTTTTTCCTAATTTCAAGTTCGCCCGCTTAGTCTGTACTGTTATATCATCCAGTTAGGCGCGGTCCATCACTGATTTATGTTTTATTATTATCCATATATTCCACATAGTCATTCCAGCTGCTTCTCAATTTGTCAGAGGAACGTGAGAGGTAGTGAGATCTTCATTGTTGACGTATGTAGGAAATGCAGCTGAGGAGGGACCATGTGTTGCAGGGTGTTTCCATCTACGATAGCAAGCCTTTCCTGTCTGGATGTTTGCGTTCATTTGCATATACTGAATGCGAGGCATAAATGTCGAGGTTATTGTGAAGATGAATTTACATATTGGTGAACGGGAGTGAACCAGGAAGACTGCTGGGAGTTGGTTGGGTTTGATGTTGATGTTATTGTCAGGTGTTGGCCTGATAGTGTACACCAGTCAGGTGTTGGCCTGACAGTGTACACCAGTCAGGTGTTGGCCTGACAGTGTACACCAGTCAGGTGTTGGCCTGACAGTGTACACCAGTCAGGTGTTGGCCTGACAGTGTACACCAGTCAGGTGTTGGCCTGACAGTGTACACCAGTCAGGTGTTGGCCTGATAGTGTACACCAGTCAGGTGTTGGCCTGACAATGTACACTAGTCAGGTGTTGGCCTGACAATGAACACTAGAATCAGGTGTTAGTGTGGTCACGTCTCCCGCTTGTGTACATCACTATAACCTGTCAGTTGAGAGGTTATTGTACGAGGCCCCTGCCAACCACACAGTCTTCTCACGGGATATTCGATTGTCTCGTATCTAGCAACTCTTTGCTTCATTTTAGCGTTGATGTTATCCCTCCACTGCATTCTAGGTCTGTCCACTGACCTCCTAGTAAGTACTCAGGCTGATACATGCTTTAATTCCCAGGCTGGAGCCGTCCTCATTGCGTGCCCTCACCAAGGGAGTTGGATTTTTTCTTTATCCGTCGTTAAAGATATAATGTTTAGCTATGTCTTTATCTCAACAATACGCAGCCATTCTTTCCACCTTCGATCGTAAGGTGAGGTGATGGACAGTCAACTCTGCCGCTTGGCTCTGGCTCTTCGAACTCTCTCTACGGACGGTCATATCATGACATTGCCTCAGCTCAGTCCTCTGATCCTTGGCTTGACCATGTGTTGTTCCGCCTCCAAGGCTAACTTAGACTTGATGTGCGCGTGTTGACGTGACCCAAGTTCTGATCATTGTCCGTACAACGCTGCTAGCAGAGAGTAGCCAGCACACACCCGGATATTTGATATTTTATTAGGAATCGTATAGCTATGGCAGTGAATACGTATAGCCACGGCACAAATTACGTATACCCACGGCACAAATTACTTATAGGCATGGTACTGATAACACATAGGCATGGCACTAATTATACATAGGCATGGCACTAATAACGTACGTGGGTATTGTTGGATTTTGATGGCCTAAACAGGTGAAGGACATTAGGGTCAGAATGTGGCCCATACGTCAAGCATACAGAGCTGGTTGGTTGTTTAGTCTTTAGGTCTGTCATCTGCCAGACTCATTATGCTCGTCAACCTAAAAACCCACTCGTAACATGTTGTTAGGTGTTAAGGATAATTGTAAGACCACATTCCCTCCGTGTGTCACCCATACTTAACGAAGTGCACAAGAGAATGATATAGACCAGGAATTATGAATGAGTAGGGTTACAGTATAGTTCTGCGGTACGAAATATATATACGTCATCTTCCATCAAGTGTGGTTCACATATGGTCAGTAACAATGAATTTTAATAGGTTTTATGTCATGGAATTTGACATTGGTGACGAAGGGGTCGGTGGTGGTTAGTTATTTGGGCTTTAGTAGGCCTATCACCTGGCAGGCCAGCCTATCCAGACCGTCAACGTCAAATGGTGACCACAACTTGAAAAATCTTGAACACTTTATTCAAGCGTTCAAGTTAAAACTATATTCACTCTATGAATAAATAAATGAATAATTGAAATAAAATAAATTAAAATGAATTAAATATATATATATATATATATATATATATATATATATATATATATATATATATATATATATATATATATATATATATATATCATTTACTTTGAATGTCCTGTGTTGTCACTTTGTCACCTTCACATGTGGCCATAGACTTTTCATGAAGCGGCTACTCACCATGTGTTCAGAGAAGTGGACAACGTGTTACGTATTCAGAGGAACCATAGCAACGTGTCATACGTTCAGGCAAGTGAGCAACGTGTCACATTAAGTTAAGCGTTTAGTGCGTCAAGCGTGTCATGTGTTCGTAGAAGGAGACAGTTTGTCATGTGTTATGTGGGTAGTTCTTGGTAAGTTACTTCAGCTGTGTAACCTTATATATATATATATATATATATATATATATATATATATATATATATATATATATATATATATATATATATATTTTTTTTTTTTTTTTTTTAATTTTCCAAAAGAAGGAACAGAGAAGGGGGCCAGGTGAGGGTGTTCCCTCAAAGGCCCAGTCCTCTGTTCTTAACGCTACCTCGCTATCGCGGGAAATGGCGAATAGTATGAAAAAAAAATATATATATAGATCTTCTTTTCTTTTCTTTCATACTATTCGCCATTTCCCGCATTAGCGAGGTTGCTAATATATATATATATATATATATATATATATATATATATATATATATATATATATATATATATATATATATATATATATATTGTTACATTAAGAGAGAGATAGAATTCCTTCGTGGAATTAAAACAAAAACATTGTGAACAAGATTTTCTGCTACGCGTCAGGAGGGTTCCGGATCCAGTGGGCCTGAGTTCGGGGAGGAGACAGGGCGACGGGAGTGTGTGCGTCACCTGGCCACACGTTGAGGAGGGGGGGGGGGGGGTCGCCTCCACCATACGGGGACGGCTCAGTGACATCACCTCTCATGGTGGACAGGGGGGCAGCGACACCCATTAAAGAGAAAAAAAAAACTGAAGGTTAAGCATGGCTCAATGTAAACAGTAGCCTCGCCAAGACTGAATTATAGATCTATCATGATGGAACTCTTGAAAGTCACTTGAAATAAGAGTTCAGTTTCCACGGGTCAGCAGTTCTTCGACTCTAGTCTCCGGAGTTGATCTGTGGGTCGATAAAGTTTCATTAAGGTGGAATTGAATCCACCCTGGCTCTGGGGAGCCAGAAAAAGGTGGAAAAGAGTTTGGAGCGTCATACTGCCAGTGCGGGAAAAGTGGTATTAAACACAAAGCGGCAACTGTATGTCGACCAAAAAGTTTTATTTCAATTATGCGTAAAGCCACATCTGTCGGTGTAATGTTTATATTTTGATTTAAAGCTGTGACTAATTACATTAAAGAAAGTCACAAAATCGTTACCTTAAAAGAAAGCAATAATACCGTAAATATGGTTGGTCGTTGAGGTGCGTGGAAACACGTTACCCAGCAACGTTACTGCCGGTAGCGTTGCACGAATTTGAGTTGGTGGTGTAGCGGTAGTTTGTGAGACCTGCTGGTCTACAATGTTCCAGGGTCCCGCCAAGGCTTAGTTTATGTTACAGCAAGATTTCCTATAAATGAATACTCTTTCATAATGTACTTTTTTATTTTTCATTGTTTATGAGTTAGGAAATAGACACTAAACTATATATATATATATATATATATATATATATATATATATATATATATATATATATATATATATATATATTTATATATATATATCTTTCTTTTTTCTTTTAAACTCTTCGCCATTTCCCGCGTTAGCGAGGTAGCGTTAAGAACAGAGGACTGGGCCTTTTTTGGATTATCCTCACCTGGCCCCCTCTGTTCCTTCTTTTGGAAAATTAAAATATATATATATATATATATATATATATATATATATATATATATATATTATTGATGGTCTTCACCTTTACCTGATACGAAAGATAAATATCAGAACTATTATTACAATCGCAGGGCATTTGATAATGAATGTAGTAGACAGTATATTAGTTTTTGCTTTTTCTTGAGCATCTTGTAGGAGTTGATTTTCCCACATGTTTAACTAAGGTCCATCAGCAGCAAGGGTCACACCCCTGGACCTCAGTCTAGCTAGGCCCGGGACTGGTGACTTTAAGGGCGCCGCCGCCCCGGGACCCAGCTCTGCCGGCCACAGCAGACTTCACATCGTAAAGATATTTGACCGGTCTCCCTATCGCTATCATCACAACCGCTGCTACCATCATCATTACCACTATCACTTGTACCCCCACCAACCCCACTACCATTACCACTCTCCAGTACCACCATCACCCTAATCTACCACATTCACCGCCTCCACTTCTCCCACTACCATCCTCGCACCCATCATTTACTTAGACCTTGCGGCGTCTGGCTGGGCATTATAGAATACTTTGGTAAAGTTTTGCTCGCCAGTGTTCCTTCCTGAGGTGTAGCAACACTTCCTCCTACACCAGCACTCGTGTTGCTGACTCGTCAGCAGACATATATCTTCACCCACAGCCACGCTATACAGTCCACAAGAGAAATATTGGTAAAATAACCATGAGGGTAACATTAAAAGTGCTGTATAAGGACGACCATTGGGTATGATGGCTTGGCCTTTGACTGGACTCTCAAGTGTCAGGTCAGAGTGAGGGCATCAGACTCGAGGGTTGCACTGACGTGCTCAAGAGTCGTACTGTCGTGTTCATGGGCCGTTCCATTGTGCTCAAGCGGTTGATACACTCAACCGTCAGATACCAAGCTGTTAAAGCCTTTCTGTACCTTGCCCAGTGTGCGTCTTCCAGGAACAGATGGAGGCAAGTGAAAGGGATACCCCTTTTACCTGGCGAGGTGTCCACAACAAAAAATCAGGGCAGAGGCGATGCCGTCTGGCCCGCTCGAGCCCGTCTGGCTCTTTGGGATAAGCCCTTGCATACCCTGACCCAGTTTCCACTCAGGCTGCGGTGCCACATCCCATTATCGTAAAACCAGTACACTTGTAATTCACTGTTTTATTATCTGGATTGTATAAAAAGTATTAAGGTATAATTACCCTGACCATAACGAGAAAAAAGTCAAGAGTGATATAAATAGTCAAGGCACAGACATGTGTGGGACATACGACTTGGCAGAAGCGTCTGGATACGTACATCTGGCAACTGCTCGGGTAAATACAGAGTGCCGACATACCTCATACTTGCAGACGCTCTTGAACGTAAAACCCTTAAAACTATTTACCAAAATTCTTCCATTGTGATAACGTTCGGATGCAGGTAGATAAGAAAGAAGACATGGGTGTCTTATAGCTACATCGATGGTTTGGTGAAATTGATCCGTTTTTCGGAAGTATATGAAAAAAGTAGCGCTTGTCACTCGAGGTAAGAACGCAACAGTAAATGGGTTGTGCAGCTCTTTTGTTCCCTTGTAAATCGTGACCATTTAGATGATGATGTAAATTCATCAAATACTGGTAGGATTTATTTCACACCTGACGTAATTTTGAATTTTGCAGCCATCATTTTCCAGCACTGTTGCAAATTTGGTCTTGTCAAATTGATAATATTACAGTTGACATACCGAATATAATAATTGATTCTGTTTAGTAAATTACGTATTATATAGTTGTCGCGATTCTTTGTGGAACTGCAGTGTGCAAAGTATCGCACAAGCATTGTGATTTTATTGTTCTAAGCTACTGAGATGGTATATATATATATATATATATATATATATATATATATATATATATATATATATATATATATATATATATATAAACGTTTATGTATATACATGTGTATGTGGGTGGGTTGGGTCATTCTTTCATGTTTCCTTGCGCTACCTCGCTAGCGCGGGAGACGGCGATTAAGTGGAGGGAACGAGAAGTGGGAGACCAAATTGGAGGTGGAAGGATGGAGTGAAAAATATTTTGAGCGATCGGGGCCTGAACATGCAGGAGGGTGAAAGGCGTGCAAGGAATTGAGTGAATTGGAACGATGTGGTATACCGAGGTCAACGTGCTGTCAATGGATTGAACCAGGGCATGTGAAGCGTCTGGGGTAAACCATGGAAAGTTTTGTTGGGTCTGGATGTGGAAAGGGAGCTGTGGTTTCGGTGCATTATACATGACAGCTAGAGACTGAGTGTGAACGAATGTGGCCTTTGTTGTCTTTTCCTAGCACTACTCGCTCGCGTGCGGGGGAAGGAGGTTGTCATTTCATGAGTGGCGGGGTGGCGACGGGATGAATAAAGGCAGCAAATATGAATGATGCACATGTGTATATATGTATATGTACACATATGTATACAGTGAAATGTATGGGTATGTATATGTGCGTGTGTGGACGTGTATGTATATACACGTGTATGTGGGTGGGTTGGGCCATTCTTTCGTCTGTTTCCTTGCACTTCCTAGCTAGGTGAGGATATTCCCTCAAAGACCCAGTCCTCTGTTCTTAACGCTACCTCGCTATCGCGGGAAATGGCGAATAGTATGAAAGATATATATATATATATATATATATATATATATATATATATATATATATATATATATATATATATATATCATTTTGATGTTATTACGTAAATTGAACCTGGATACCATAGAAGTTCAGTTATATTGTATGGTAAATGAATTATTGTTAAGATTCACTGATACGTTTATCAATATGATTTTTAACTGGTATAGTCTTGAAATTCAACTTCCGCGAGTTTCCAAAAATGTGACGATTTTGTAACTTTTACTCCAGCGAAACCCCGTTGATGGAAATGCCTTTACGAAACGACAAAAAAGTATTGTAGAAATTTTACCCCAAACTTCTTCTGATTTCGGTAATTATCTTATTTAATTTAGTCTTATGTAGTTTATCAGTTAATGAGTGGCGCCTGTCGGAAAGAAAAGCAAGGTTGGACATCGACATTGACAATGTTTCCACAAGAACACGACGCTATAACTCTTAGGGATGATAGCCTAGTGTTTGACCTCAGTCGAAGCAGGATAGGCCATCATATTAGCCAGTGTTGGTACTGACGTGCTCAAAGGTTGTACCTGTGTTTAGTCTTCACCGGCTCGTCTTTCATCCACGTATATCAATTCTACCAACTAGATCATCCATTTTGAATCCCAGACTTTGACGAATATTCTTGGTAGTCGCTAGTAATCGTTGCACCCGTACAAGTTGCCGCTTGATTTCTCTGATTTCTTTTTCACGTTTGAAGCTTTATTTTGATGATTTATATATATATATATATATATATATATATATATATATATATATATATATATATATATTATATATATATAATTTTTTGTGGTAAAGCTTGAAGCCTTGTGTTTGTGATTCCGTTTTCACCATGTTGCTTTGTTCATGTTAGATCCTTGCATTTATCTCCACAAGTGTAAAATGTGACTGTGTATAATGTTTGCAGTCTAGGGTCAGGTTAGGCAGTATTGATAACGGCCATAACAGTTATCAATATTATTATTATCATTATCTCGATATTATTGAACACCTTTTTCAGGTGTTGGAGAATGATTCTTATGCCATGCCCACTCTCACTGCATACGTGGCCCTTGACAGTGACACGGGAAAAATAAAACATCAGACTGTCAACTGAGTAGCCAGTGCCAGAAATATGAGGATAGTTAAGTTGGAGGTCGTTTTTTTCCATAACCACATAACTTAGTTTTCTATGATATCAGGAATTGGGGAAAACTTCGAAGCGGGAACTCTTGTTTTCTTGGAAAATTAGACTTTTCTTGCAATCAGAAGCCTTGGAGTTACTGTATGTGTATCCGATGGCAGAGTTCCATGGGGGCAGTGACCGATGCATTTTGTGTTTTATGCAGCATATTGTAACCTAGATTCATACAGAATATTCTTGTTATAAATATTGAAGGTAAGTAGTATTTGACAAAAAAAAAAAAAAAATTACGACGCTCGTCATTGTTCCTACTGCCCAAAGGGTTGTGCACAGTCACGTTTTAGCCATTGATGTGTTACCATCCTGTGAGGGTTAAGACTGGTGAGGTGTTTGTTGTGGTAATGTCGTAACACATCACCAGTAGTGGAGCGGGTAGGTGCCGCCTCCACATTTGCCATTTCTCAACCTGAAGCACAACACTTCGCTACAAGACCCTAATGAGGGTTTAGAGTTACACGTTGATATGCTCCCGATCGCCATGGAGGGACAGGATAGACACTCCTTATGACGAAACTGTGCTCGGAATTCGCCACCTGACGACGATACGCAGCCTCGCCAGTAATGGTTTCTCACTCACGGTGTAACCTCAAGTAGGCGGAGTCTGGTAACACACACACACACACACACACACACACACACACACACACATATATATATATATATATATATATATATATATATATATATATATATATATATATATATATATATATATATATGAACGTGGACCAGAATGATGCAGTTTATGATGATTCGCAGAACGTGTTGTTAAGAGACAAAACTGGTGCAGATCACTTGTGATAAACTGCAGAATGTCTGGCTAAGGACCAAGCAGGAGTGGAGATGGGATAGGTTGGTGTGGTGTGGATGGTGTAAGAGGAGAAGGCGTGTGTGGTGGTGTAGAGGCGTGGTGAATGACCAGGGCACGTCTGCCGTGGGAACCCACGCCTCCTTCACACGGGCTTCGTATGACACCGTATTGACCTGATCTTGACCACCAGTACGTGACTTGCTGTCTGTACTGCCTCACGGTACACACACACACACACACACACACACACACACACACACACACGTTCCTTGGAAGCGAGAAGAGTGAGGGATGACCTGATCACGACCTTTGAGTTTATAAAACATATCGAGGACGTGGACAGAGAACATTTCTTCGAGAGATGTAGGGATAGGAGAACAAGAGGACATAGAATACGTCCAAGCAATCAACTTGTTTTGAAAATATGATGTAAATAAATACTTTTCGTGTTTATAAAAGGGTGTTGGAGGAATAGAATGATGTAATGACTGAGGACATAGTTAATTTCGACGGCATGAATTGATTTGATAAGTTGTATGACAGTAGAGAAAGTTCAAGACATGGGCGACCCCACTGTGAACTTGTCCTTAGGGGAGGGGAGAAAGAATACCTCCCATGTGGGTGGGAGAAGGGGGAGGGGGTCTAAAAAGCTTCCCCTCCTGCTGTACTACTTTCCCAAAGAGGGAGCAAATGAAAGAACCAATTGAGGAATTTTTTCCCCCAGTAACGCTACCTAACTGATAAGGGAAACAGCGAACAGGTGTGGAGGAGGAAAGCAATTATTATTATTATTATTATTATTATTATTATTATTATTATTATTATCATTATTATTTATTACTATTATTATTATTATTGATGTAAATTGATGATGATAGACTTTTATATGGTAAGGTTAGTATTGTCAGGATGGTTGTTGATATAATGGCATCAGTAGAGCTGTTGGTGGCAGTGGTTGGCAGTTATGCCATCACCAGAGTGGTGGATGTTGGCAGTGGTTTTGGCACCAAGGTGAAGGTTGGCACAAGTCTCAGTAACAGTGGTGTCCGGTTGGCAGAGGTTTTGGTACGTAACGAGAGTTTGACAGTGGTGTTGGCAGCAGGGTGGTAGTTGTTGGCAGTGAATTTTTGAAGGTAAGTAGTAGAGATGCTGTGACCATAAGGTGGTGGTTGGCAGCGATGGTTCGTGGGCAGTTTGATGGTGAAGGTTGGTAATAGTGTTGGCACTAGGATACAAGGCGGCAGATGGTGGTAATGGCACCTGGATGCTGGTGTTGGCACCGGAGCGTAGATGGTGGCAGACGGTGACAAAGGTGCCAGGATGTTGGCAGGGGTTGACGTTGGCATCTTAGATGCTGGGGATTGACAGCGACATCAGATACCACTGCTGTCAGCGTGTGGCTCCTCCCCCGTGCTGACAACTGATGCAGCTGCGGTCAGCACCTCCCAACACTCCCACTTTTGGGCGTGTGTTCCCAGATGTTGGCTTCCACAACACACACACACACACACACACACACACACACACACACACACAGGAGAGAGTGGGGGAGGACATGTGTCGAACGCCCTTTACCGCCCCTACCACAGTGAAACTCTACATTATTTACATAATAACTGAAATAAAGGTATTTAGTTATTAGAATGGAAGAGCATGACTTCTAGACGGTCAGCGCGCCCGGAGCATTGTTACTTCCAGATCATCATGACCTCCTGTGGTGAAATGTATGGGTGATGGTGTGCAGGAAGTGAGAGTGATGGGGTGATGGTGTCCAGGAAGTGAGACTGATGGGATGATGGTGTCCAGGAAGTGAAAGTGATGGGGTGTTGGTGTCCAGGAGGTGAGAGTGATGGGGTGATGATGACCAGGTGGGGCAGTAAGCCAAACTAAAAACGTTGCACAATGTATCGTGTGTGATGCGACCCTCGTACAAGGACAAGTCTTACAAGTCTTGGGCCTCACCTGCCGGTGTCGCGAGTGTCCGACGAGAGCACTACGCGCAGGAGCTGGGCCAGGAGACCGCAGACGGTCAACAACGTTCACCTCGACACGCATGCTGAAGGACAAGTATGGGCGGGAGTGAGGCCATCCTCGGCCTCCTGCCCTGAGGTACGACTGACTGATGGTGAGGAGGAGGAGGAGGCGTCGTCGTCAGCCGCCGCCGCCGAGGGCCGTGCTCTGCTCCTCACCCCGAGATGCCAACCACACGAATCTTGATCTCCTCCGGGGGAGGTTAAACGAACTCGGAAGCATCTGTTTGTGTTCACTGGTTCTCTCTTGAGACATATTGGGTCCAGCACCTTGTCTCCATCGACGGATACTCCAGTCGCGGCATCATATTATTTTTTTTCTGTGATTAAACAGGTATTGTGCAAGACCGTGTGAACACAAGGGCATACTGAGGTGTTTTAAGCGTGTCATTCATGTTAGCAGGCAAATGGAAAGTTGTTTTGCACTCCGCAGTGCTACCCACCGTCAGCAGCTCCTATAGTCTTCTCTCCCTCTCCAGACTACGGTAACCAGGCCTTCCCTTCCTGTCCGGTGGAACGGTAACCTTGCAGTACACACACACACACACACACAGACCGTGGGTGCGCGAGTGGCATATTGGGAACCAAGCCTCCGGGATCTCCCAAGTGTGATAAATGGTACATCTCTCTCTCGTCTCGCTCAAGGAAGTGTAGCCTCGGTGGCTTCAGTCGTCCCCTGAAGATTTCTGAAGCTGGCCGCGGCCTGTGGTCTACCTTTACCACAGTGTTGGTGTACTTTCCTTTCTGTTGAATGGTGGTGTGATGTTAGCAGGAGTCTGCAGAGTATATATATATATATATATATATATATATATATATATATATATATATATATATATATATATATATATATATATATATATTCTAGATTCTAAGTCCTGTTCTTGTGTGTTTTATGTGATTGTACTTGTTTTCCTTGCTGTATATGCTTGGCCCGAATGTGTATTTATCGTTGATATATTCCCACTTGGTTTATGTTCATCAAATGTTCAAGTCTGGGTGTGTGACTGGTGGGTGTGTTGTATGTGTTTCGTGGTTATGTGCACATAGCGTCTGTATGCATTCACATGCTTTCATGACTATGTACACGACTGCATGTGTCTTTCATGGTTTTGATATGTGTGTGTGTGTGTGTGTGTGTGTGTGTGTGTGTGTTCATTATGCATGAATGTACGCATGTACATACATGCTTGGCCTAAGTATGTATTTACATGTGGTCACGACTGTAGGTATGTACGTTCTTGGCAGCGGCTCAGGTACGGCATCATCTGTCAAAAGGATGGGTCTCTGTGGATGGTACCTCGAAAATCCTACCTGCCAACTCAACTACTATGGCGTGCAATTTTTGTTGCCCGTATTTCAGTGTAGCACGGTTGTTTTGGCCTCCCGGGCAACGCTACGGGTCATGGGAGAGACGTAGGGCTGGTAAGTTGTCGAGAAAGATGAGTTTTTCCCTGGTATTCGTATTATCGAAGACGAGATGTGTTATAGAGATTCTTGGCTAGGGAGGTCTGATCGATGCCAAATGTTTCCTTCTTTACTCTACACCCGTTGTATTTTTGGCGCCAAGACTTCTCCACTTAGAACTTGATTATTCCTCGCAGTAGAATGTACACTTGTGTGTAAAGATGTTTGTTGATGAAATATTGATGGGTATACCCGCTGCTCTGAAGGTACTTTAGCTGTAATCAGTGAATTGTTGTTAGAAATTCAAACGACAACAATATTGCCGTGCTCACGCGAGAGCAACACATGCCAGAGGTACGGCGTTCTTGGTGCCGGCATTCCTAACATGCATCTCCATTTTTGTACAATGTGGCTTTGCTTCTGGCCGAGAAATACCGGCTCTAATCCATTCTACGTCGTGCACACGCCGAATCTAAGGTTATGTATTCCGAGCCGACGAATGATTTAATTCCGATGTTGTCTTCTATAAATTTAACATGTGAATGGAGGAAGCATCATCGTCATATGTACTCACAGCTTTCAGCAGTTTCAAGCTTTCTGGATGTCATCTTTCTGAGGTCGATGTGTATATGATGGCCATGTGTCGAGTGTTACACGTATAACGGGTCAGGTCCATGTCATCGGCCAAAGCCTTTCAATAAGGATTCATCTCTGGCATCGCCAAGATAAAGTAGCATTCTTAGGCAGGGGGGAAAAATCTCAACAAATTACTATAGAATTCTTTACAAGTTTGTGACATTTCAGGTGGTTATCCAGCCGCATTTGGCAGCAGCTGCAAAGTGCGGGAAAAGATGTGTCTTTGTTTTTACCATAATTATATAAACAGTTCTGGCAACAGTGGGGGGAACGACAGAAGAATCTTGTTGAACTTTAGAGGTATGTGAAGTATAAATACGGCACAACGGATGAGAATAACTAGGATCTGATTTACGTGCTCATTCTCCTCTCTTTCTTGTCGGTATTTTTAGCTTGCACGAGTCATTTGGACTCGGTGTTTTATAGATTTTTCAGTCCATGCTGTTCTTAAGCACTGTATTTGGTGAATAGTTCCTAGAAATTTGAATCAGCAGGAGAATGCCGATCGAAAATAGGTCATGTGTGGAAGGGTAGCCAGATTTACAGAAAATGGGCGTGTGTGGTAAAGGTATTTCAGTAGAGAGGTGTGGCTAATTAAGGCACCAGTAAACATCACATGATCTGTGTGATTTAGTGATAATGATATGAATAGCTTAGTCAGTACCATAATGGTCCACGACGCGAGGGAAGAAATCCCTTGAGCACGAGCTTCGAGCACGACCAAACGACCCTCGAGCACGACCATACGACTCTCGGGCACGACCATACGACATCTTGGTCGTTCTCAGCAGACTGACAAGGGCGTTGTCCTTCTCTCACCACTATCACTAGGTGCTGAAATACACCAGTCCTCCCAGGTCTCGCTGACTGTCACCAGGACATCTCTTCCGACACTTCAGGAAATGACCCCAGCACCATATGAACCCACCACCTTCATCTCCTGCTTCCAGAGACCCCTCGTCCCCGCGTTGCTGTTCTGCACCACAGTCGCCTGCTACTGTGAACTAAGATGAGACCTGATGATTATAAGAAGACAGTTTGATACCGTATTTTCTATGAATATTTTCATGAATGCTTTGTCCACTAAACCCTTTATGAAGGTCTGCCGGACATGGAAAACTGCAGTATTGTGTGTATATATATATATATATATATATATATATATATATATATATATATATATATATATATATATATATATATATATTAGCCAACTGGCTGGAAGAAATATTATTATTATTATTATCATTATTATTATTATTATTATTATTATTATTATTATTATTATTATTATTATTAAAGGGGGGGAGCGATAAGGCTTTATATCGTGTGTGTGTGTGTGTGTGTGTGTGTGCACTTGTGGGAGCTGCCACGCACTTACCTCTTGTTTATTGCCTCTCCAAGGCTTTGTTGCCTCAGTGGGGTCATTGTCTCTGGCGGGCTTCTCTCATGGAAGTTATTCCTGCTGGTTCTTGTGTGTCTGGGTTATTGTTTTCTTCCAACGTATTCTCTCTCCTTCCGTGTTATTGTCTGTCGTGGGAGACGTCTCCAGGGCAGGGTACTCTCTCTCTCTCTCTCTCGCTCTCTCTCTCTCTCTCTCTCTCTCTCTCTCTCTCTCTCTCTCTCTCTCTCTCTCTCTCTCTCTCTCTCTCTCTCTCCGTGAGCTCCTTCTTCTCGGTGTCTTTCGCGGCTTCGTTACGTTACCTTCCTTCATGGATCATCGTCTCGGTGGTTTACTGTCTGGTGGGTTTATCGCTTCTCCTCGAGCTGGTTTATTGTATCCCTGGTTGCCTACATCGCCTCGTAAACTTAATGTGGTTTACTTAAGTGGGTTTAATTCTCTCCCCAGTTTATGTTTGTTTGGGATACGAAGTCTCATCTATTAAGTTTATTGTCTCGTGGTTTTATTAGGTCTTCCGTTGGTTATATTCCCCCTTGGGTATATCAGCCGTTATGTGGTGAATCTGTTGTCCCTCTCTGACTTCTTGTTTTTTTTTTCCTAAAGTTCTTCCATGAATTTGATATCAAGTCCCAAGTGGGTTTACTGTTCCTCTGTCTTATCATGGTGAGTCCTACCAAGTGATTCGTAAAGTTATCATTGTTCTTGTTGAACAGTTAGTTATTTCTGTTCGCTTTCGTTCTGAGAAATGTTTTTACTCCGAGGGAACTTATTTCGTTCCAGGTTATATCATTAACCTTATCTGGGCTTTCCTCATCGTGGGTGAAGATAATCTGTCCTGTGGCTTTACCTCCCCATAGTAACTGATCACCAATTGTTCTTCGTCATTGTCATTCCAAAGCTTTCCCTAATCCCAGCTGAATCTAGTCCATCATAGGTGATTAAAACAGAGCAGGACACATGCTTGCTCGTCCTAGACTACGAAACATCAGCAGTACACCTCTCTCTCTCTCTCTCTCTCTCTCTCTCTCTCTCTCTCTCTCTCTCTCTCTCAGGAAAAAGTAAGAGAATGATTTATTACGTGCGTCTCACTTACGTCACATTACGTCACTGCAGCTGCAGCGCAGCTCACTTCCGACTGTTGACTGGGAGATTCTTACGATTTGAATTTGGACAGATAATGAAGGTCGTAATGTCTTGTGTCCAGGACACATTACGTAGTCTCTCATTCACATTTTCTGCTGAACGTTGTAGCGTTGGAGACGATTGACTGTTTCTTTCATGATGTCCAGTAGGTCGAGATGGCTTCACCAAGCATCGAGTCGTTTAAAGCTTGTCAGAAAGCATTAGCACATTTTAAGGATCCTTCTGAAAAAAACCTTTTAAAGAAAGAGGAATAAAAGCAGGGAAAACGCTAGAAGGTCTTCCCTGATTTAGGGTTCTTAATTAGAAGGATAAGCTATTTAGAAACTTCAAATTATCAAATTATTCTAAAATTGCGTGAGTGTATTCAGGTATATATTGCCTTACAGCCAAAGAGGAATGTGGGGTCTCTGTACTGACACAGGTGATCAGGTAGACCATGAGGGGGTCTCTACTGACACAGGTCCTCAGGTAGGCCATGAGGGGGGTCTCTGTACTAACGCAGGTCCTCAGGTAGGCCATGAGGGGTCTCTGTACTGACGCAGGTCCTCAGGTAGACCATGAGGGGTCTTTGTACTGACGCAGGTCCTCAGGTAGGCCATGAGGGGTCTTCGTACTGACGCAGGTCCTAATTATTATATGAATATATCGATAATTACAAGTTATATATTGTAGATGATCGTATGATAATTATTTTTTCTTCTATTTCTTAATGTATACTTGAAGTTTATGGTTTATATTTCAGAATTATCCGATGGGCAATTATTGATTATTGGTGTTCCTTTTTGAATTATATGTTTGTTACTTTTGATTCTGTTTTCTTGATAATGTTTGTGTCATTGTTTGATTGTTTTGCTTATGTTTCAGGTACGTATGTCGAGGCTTCCTCCTCGTGTGGAGCTGGGGTGAGTTGATGATGCCTGGGGGGGTCTTGTGTTGTGACGTGGGGCCTTGGTGTGGACCTCTCTCTCTCTCTCTCTCTCTCTCTCTCTCTCTCTCTCTCTCTCTCTCTCTCTCTCTCTCTCTCTCTCTCTCTCGTAGATAATAAGTGGTATGTAATTACTCTGTATCTACACATTTGTCTCCTAGTTTACCACTGTCTATCTACACATTTATCTGTCTTGTGACTCCGATGCCAGTCTCGCCGGCCAGGTAAGGTTACGATGGGTAAGACGCATTGTTGACGACGGGTCGTCGAGGCCCTAAATACACCCTGTTGTCGTCAGGTTATCATCAGACACAGAGTCGCCGACCAGTCTTTGTGGAGACGAACTCACACACACACACACACACACACACACACACACACACACAAACCGAGAGGTAACCCCCCCCACTCCCATCCACACCCTCTTCCCCCCTGAGCACGACGGTGCAGCCGCCCTGGAGCAAGACGGTACAACGGTACGGTGGGTCGTACCCAAGATGGGCGGAGGAAGTCTTGTTTAAGGTAGACGTTCGGAATGCGATAAAGATGCGTAGCTCGTCTTTGTTTACTTTGGTTCCTGCGTACCAACAGAAAACGGGGATGGCCCTCTAACCCTGGTGTAGAAAATGTGACCTTCACTTGTCATAGTGACTCGACAAGACATTGTGGCCAAGTGTCTGTTCAAGACATTGTGGCCAAGTGACTGTACCAGTGTGGCCACCTGACTGTACAGGACAGTATGGCCAATTGACTCCATGACTATGTGGCCATGTTAAAAACAAGGCATTGTGGCCAGGTGCGAGTACCACGCCGTGTACTATATCTTCAGTTATGAGTGATGAACTGCTTGACCTTCTGGATGTGTGCTTGCTTGCTTGCCCGGGCTTGAGGTATCGATGCATGTAATATGAGCCTTGTGCTTGCGCCACCTCGAGGTCAGGTGGCGGGCGAGGTCTTCCGCAAGGCAAGCGAAGTTTGTTTTCCTCCAGATTGTTTGCAGTGCTTGGTCCTTGTTGGTTGGAAGGCCTGTTTAGGCATTGGTTGTTAAATGTGTAGGACGGGAATCCGGTTTTACCATGCGCAGGACGGGAGCACGACGGTACGGCCCTTGAATACGACGGTACAAAATCTAATCATGACGGTACGACCCTTTAACATGAAGGCCGTGACAATGATTATGACGATACGACCCTTGAATAAGACTGTACCACCTGATCATACCTGCACGAGGTCCAACCCTTGGGTACGATAGCCTATCCTTTGACCTAACCTTTCACGGACAGGTTCTGAGGCCTGTGCATCACAGGTGCCCAGGGGTCGTACCGTCGTGTCTTGCATGTCGCTAAGTATACACACACACGCGCCTCACTGTCTCCCTCCTTACTCGCGTGTCCCAGACGTATTAACCTCCTCCTCCTCCCGTGGCCATGACATCCGAGGCATCGCTTCACGTTGATGGTGTGGCGTCTTGCTCGCTCTGATGTTTATAAATCTAGAGCCTTGATAAGTCTCGCTCTCGCAGCTCGTGTTAGCTTCGTCATAGCCGTCGACTGGGTTTTTAGCTCAACCTACATCATGGGATCTGGTTAGGTTTGAGTTAGCTGTCCGGGTGATGTATGTCTGCAAGCGTGGAAATAATGCTGGGTCTGTGTTCGAGTTGTGGGGCTGGTCAGTTGATGATACAGTGTTGGGATTGCGTTGGTGTTGGATGCTGAAGCGGTGGTAGTAAATTACTCGTAGTGCCTCATTAGTGCGTGTTGCTAATTACCAGTTGTTGAAGGTGCTTGGCTGGTCGTACAGCTAATCGCCATTCTCCGTGGGTATTGCCCGGCGTCTGTGGCTAAACATTACTGCCTGCTCCTAATCACCAGTTTGTACTGTACTTATCATTGTGTTGCGAGGCGCTACTCATTTCACTTAATCACCAGTAAATGTGTGACCCTCACGGGAGTCTAGTTAATCACCAGTGTTTAGGTAATCGCTGATCTTGCCCTGTCAACACAGCTTGTGGCCTATCACCACACAGGTTGAGTCGATCAACTGTTTTAGCAGATGACGTGTCTATGTTAACGAGGTCTGCTGGCCCCCGCCGGCCCATGGGAGGGAGTTGCCAGCTCTCATTTTCTGTTGCCCACTGTGCGGCCACTCATCCAATTTTCAAGTTTTTCCCCGAGGGACCAATTTGTTGGGCAGCGCCCTACATCTACACTCTAGACCTGCCAAGTTCCCACCCACCCCAGGATTTTCCGAGAGCCTTCAGAAATTTGGGAGTGATCCCTCGGTCACCAGGAACTGTTTGTAGATCTCCCACTCTGGAAATATTGACTCGGTATTTTACATTTCGCCGACAAAAGACGAAGTGATTTTTCAGTCCAGATTAGACGTCACCAGAAGGGAACCCAGTCAAGAAAGGGATATACGACCTTGCTGATCGCACAGACTATCTTTAGTGCCTTTACATACCGAGGATATTAATAAATAGTTTAATTTGACGAGATTAATATTAATTTTTTCCTAGCCTTCGTCTTTGAAAATGACACAAGTATGGCGTGCGTGAGGATGATGGTGCGTGGTGCAGTTTAAAGCGTCTGAGAATCTTCAGTGGTTTGTAGGCATTAGCGGCCACCAGACCCTCTGGCTGGGTGGTGGTGGTGGTTGAGGCCGGCCATCAAACGCTGGACACCACAAATGTGTCAGGATCGCCAAACCTGGCAACTCTTTGACACTACGGTCAACCTTGTGTATGTGTGGTACTTCACCTCACCTCCCCTCTGAATACGACGGTACGACACATTGAACACGATGGTACGTTTCTTGAACAGGACGGTACGACCCTTGCGTGTCGTGACGGCTTGGCCTTTGACCTCCTTTTCGACGGAGCGACTTAGGAACACTGATGGTCCTGGGCACTTGACCGTTATGGTTAACGTCAGAACCAGGCCATCACACCTAAGGGTCGTTACGTCTTGCTCAAGGGTCGTACCGTCGTGGTCAGGGTGTTAAACAAGTGACTCGTGGGGCCCCAGCCCTTGTATGTATGTGTGCACGCGCGCGTGTGTATGTGTGTGTGGTCACCAGTTATATAGATTCTCACTAGTGTGAGGCCTGTCAGACCTACTATATTAACGTCTCTTTAGTTACTCTTGTGTGTCATTATTTCACCGGATAATGTTCGTATCATGGGAGGGGATCATGAATTATTCCATAGTCTGGAACTATAGGCTGATGAACAGTACGGGTGTCCACGAAGTATTCACCCAGTGGTTCGTGAGGTTCTCCCAGCTGCTACAGTGTTCAGTCATGACTTATCATCGGTCGCATGTGACTGAAATTTCAATCATGGCTTGAGCAATTACAGGGGCATAGAGGCATCAAAAGGGAGAGAAACATTTCGAAAGCTTACTTTAATACCACTTTGGGGATGCCAAAGGGCAAGAGAATTGCGTGGAGACATCTAGGCTTGTCCAGTGTCTGTGATCCTTAACCTTTTTTTTTTCAATTCTGTGAGCACGACGTTAAGATCCTTGGGTCATGATGTGTGACCAGTGACCTGACTCCCAAAGAGCTTTCATCCTTTGAATTTTGATGTGACGTAATCGCAGTGGAGCAGACCGCTCCCTGCAGACAGCCATGCTAGGTTTTGGTGATGGATTCTTCCCTGGGAATAGATTAATTCATGTGGGAAAGTTCCCTCGTTTACTGTCCGCGGTAATGGCGCACACACTCCGTGCAACACGGGCTGCCGTACACTGTTGCTGGCTACTCCAGTGGCTGGCGAATCACTTACTCCTCGGAAAGACAGTGAAATACTGTATTGAAATTGGAGCTCCCTGGTGCAGGATTCAGGTACCCGCTAAGGCATTATGGTACATACTTAAAATTTGAAAGTGAAGTACCACAAGTGAGTGTTGTTAGGTATGCAGGTAACGTGTCTCTGGAGGTACAGAAGTCTACCCACGTATCACATTGTGTGTCGTAAGAGGCAACTAACAGGGAAGGGAGCGGGAGGCTGGAAACCCTCCCTTCCTTTAATTATCACTTTCAAAAAAAAAAAAAAAATGAAAGGGAAAGAGAGCCAAGGTTTTCGAAGGCTCAGGCTGGGGTGTCTGAATGTCCTCGGATGGAACCAGGAGAACAAGAAGGGACGGAATGGGTGGTGAGGAAAAGAGATACAAGGACTGAGTAAGGGGGTCATCGTGTCAAAAGTAGTGGGGAGGAAGAGGGAACGGGAGATGAAGGAGGTACAAGGATGAAGTGGACTACTTGTGGTCATCGGGGTCAAAACATTCAGGAGGGTGAGAGGCGTGCACGGGATGCAATGAATTGAATCGATGTAGTGTATGGGGGGGGGGGGGGAGAGTTCCTGTGAGCGGACTGAACCAGGGCACATATGAAGCAAAGTAAAACATGATACAGTCTGCGTGGGGCTTTGATATGGTTGTTAAGTTGTGTCGTCACTAAATAATTATGACTGTGTCCACATTTAGCCGTTGTCTGTTAGTTCCTGACGTTACTTCAACTAGGAGGGAAAGAAGCATTTCTGCATGTATCTATGTTTAGTATTTCTAATTTACTTGCTATCAGTGTATGGCAGAAAGCGATATGTTGATGATTCTTGCTGAAGCAGTGAATCAAAACTGGCAATTGGCCCGTTCACACGCACTTGCCGTGCGCTTGTTAAGGCTTGCGTGCATTCGTGCGCCGGTAGGAGAGCGTGTTGAGGCTGCCTGCGTTCGTGAGTGCACTTCCTGGTGCGTGCATGCGTGTGAATGAGGAGCGTGTACCTGGCAGTATGACAGCGTGTGCACAGCTCTACAAGGCGGCCAGCTGCCAGGCAGGCAGCCTGACCCACATTTTCTCCCGGGACACGTTTGTTTGTTTACTCCTTCCAGCAGGAGGAGGAGGAGGGAGGAAGCCAGGTGGACAACACACCAGAAGTGGCACACGGGGCCCCAGCCGCCACTTGTGGCTGGGGAAAGAGGAAATCGCTCCAGATGCTCAGGAACCAGTCAGTCGCCAGCCTGGAAATCATTAGAGACAAAACATTAGCGCGCGAGGGGCGGCCGAGTCGGCAGTACGTCTGGAGCCGCGGCCCAGACAGGAGGTGTGTGTGTGTGTGAGGCAGTGACTCCACCCACCCATCACTCCTCGCGTTTATTCATAAACAAGTGACATTTCTATGGCCATAGTTGATGAATATGAAAAGAAAGTGTTTTCAATGGTGGAAAGATAATACTGACACTCAGTGATCGCAAAGTTTTACAAAAGAGAGGAATTGAACATAAATTTAGTGTGGAAATATATAGTGTTACTGTTGTAGTGTGTTGCGAGCTCGGTTCCCCCTCGCGGATAAGTTTTATCACATACAGGTGCAGTGCTCGGAGCTAGTGTGATATTTCAGTGAACTGTGGTGACGGCTTACAAAGGATTACCACTGGTGTAAAACTTTTTTTCAGACGTGTGTGTGTGTGAGCGCGCGTATGACACTCACCTGGTAAAGATTTTAAATTGACTGACTTAAGGCTTATGATAAGCAGTTACGGTGGATCTGTCGTAACCTCCTGTTATGTAGTTCGTGTTTTATGGGACAAGTTTACGTTGGTTCGTGTTGCGTAGTGTGAGATAGAGCGTTCATAATGACTTTGTTTATGTACGAAGTTTGTGGTCGATTTAGTTAGGGTAGTTACTGAGTTGCCTGAATATTATGCATCGTCCCCGCCAGGTGTGTACACCAGTTCAGGCTTGAAAGTAACTCACTCGTCTCGTCATTGATCGTGTTAACCATAGGTTGATCATGGAGATGTTATGGCGCTAATTAAGTGCATATCATACGGTCCTTATTGTTTTAACTTGCGTCCGTCATAATTATATATCAAAATGAATGTGTTACATTTTGGGTTATATTTAATATGATTTGATTATTTTGATTATATTAATCAGTAAGTTTAATCATGGTCTAGGTGTGTCTTTCAGCTCTGCTTCTTTTTCTCATCTTTTTTTCTTTCTCATTAGAACTGTTTACTGTGCTGCTCCTGCTGGTCTGCTGACGAGTTTGGTTGGGTGTAACTGTTAAAAGTCAACCTGGTCATCCCCGTCTTGTTTCCAGTTTGTTCAGTCTAACGTGTGTAGCCCAGCTCACCCCACAACCTGTGAAGGAGTGACCCTCACGCACTCTTTTCCCTTAAGTGTATTTACAAAGAAAACGGAAAACGAGTAAATATGTTTTACTTTCGTCTTATTTTCTGACACCAGAGTTATATTTACAGACAGTCGTCTGTGATCACATGTTTATATATATATATATATATATATATATATATATATATATATATATATATATATTGGAAAGGATCACAATTTTGCGCGTCATCAAGATATTCACAAGTGCACTTTCGTGTAATAATCACATCATCAGGGGAGACACAAGAGAGAAATATAACAGTCAGTTGATATACATCGAAGAGACGAAGCTAGGACGCCATTTGGTAAACATGTTTACCAAATGGCGTCCTAGCTTCGTCTCTTCGGTGTATATCAACTGACTGTTATATTTCTCTCTTGTGTCTCCCCTGATGATGTGATTATTACACGAAAGTGCACTTGGGGGACTGGAAATCTTCCCCTTTCTTTTTTTTTTTTTTTTTTTTTCCAAAGGAAGGAACAGAGAATGGGGCCGGGTGAGGATGTTTCCTCAGAGGCCCAGTCCTCTGTTCTCAACGCTACCTCGCTGAGGCGGGAAATGGTGAATAGTATGAAAGAATATATATATATATATATATATATATATATATATATATATATATATATATATATATATATATATATATATATACTGCGACTACTAACTGACCCTTCACACGTTACATTGGTATGTGGTGGATTACACACTCTGTATGACCTTAATGAATTAAGACTTGGAATTATTGTGTGGTTAGCTGCTCTCTCTCTCTCTCTCTCTCTCTCTCTCTCTCTCTCTCTCTCTCTCTCTCTCTCTCTCTCTCTCTCTCTCTAGTAGTTGTTAGCTGTTGTCGTGCACGTCGACCATCTGCGCTCCGGGTTGCTTGCTATTGCGTGTTGTAACAACTGGGAACTGAACTCTCTCGTGTTTACCTTTATGTCTGGGATTGGCTTCGGCGTTGACCTTGACCTCCGCGGTGGCACTGGGAGGGAGCAGCATGAGTTGCGGCACCAGTGGACTGGCACCAGCAGTGCCATCATTGGTGGCACTGGGGGAAGAAGGATTACCATACGTGGTGGCACTGTGGTGGTAGGAGGGAAAGGGGGGTAGCAGTGTTGCCTACGGCGGGAGTGTGGTCTTTCCCGTTACCCAGCAAGGTGTGTGGGAGTGAGGGTGGGGAGGCCAGACACAGACTCCCCCATCAAGCGTTACGGTTACTCTAGCTTCTTGCCTGCCTGCCTGCCTCTCTCCCCACACTGTCATCCCCTGCTTTTACGGCGCCTGCTTCACGTGCCTCCTCCCACGCCTGTCGCACCACGCTCGCATGCCATCCTCCCTGATCACCTCGCACACCAGCAGTCAGTCCCGGTACGACGGGGGACGATGCTGTCTTGGGCTGATCTGCCATCTTACATTACCGTGGCTGCCTGAGCTGGCAGGCTTTGGTAGTGGTGTAGTCTACTGTAGACCATGATGGTGTGTGTGTGTGTGTGTGTGTGTGTGTGTCACCGATTACGTAGGGGATCCTGATTGGCCCATAGGTTGCGGTCAAGTGGTCACTGGTGACGTAGTAGAGTGTCCAGATTGGTTCATAACTGGTGCAATGAGTGAGGCACTGACGACCTAGGTTGTCCTTAGGACTCATTCATACCTCTACCACTTGAGTTATTACTCGTTCTCTTAGGAGATTAGATAAGACATCGAGTTAGACGCTCTTCTGTATTTGGGACCCAAGCATGTAAGACCATATTTCCCTAAATGCGATACAACTGTATTCAGATTTTAGTGTCTTCTGTGTCCATCCGAGTTAGATAGTTAGACAGTTAATAGATAGACAAATTAACCCTACCGGGTGTAATAGATAGACAAATTAACCCCTGCAAATTAACACCTTGAACATGGAATAACATCTGAAGTCTCTCTCTCTCTCTCTCTCTCTCTCTCTCTCTCTCTCTCTCTCTCTCTCTCTCTCTCTCTCTCTCTCTCTCTCTCACACCAGAACACCTACATTAACGTGTTCATGATCTCCCCTAGCTTTTTGTACCAGCCTGTCTATACACGTCGGCCTCAGTCTCGGTGTAGAACATGTGTTCATGTGTTCAGTACGCCTCAGATGTTCGCTGCAGACGGGAAGAGCACAGCCGCGCATCACCGGCCGCCCGAGATATTCTGTTTAGTCACTGTAAACAGGTGGGATCATCGCCCACCCATCTGGTCACTGGGTCTCGTCTCTTGAAACCCGGAAAACATGACTGACTGCATGAGTGTGTGTGTGTCTGCATGTGTGACAACTCCTCCAACGGTGCTAATATATATATGAGTGACGTTTTTGGTAGAATAGTATGAGGAATCTCTCTCTCTCTCTCTCTCTCTCTCTCTCTCTCTCTCTCTCTCTCTCTCTCTCTCTCTCTCTCTCTCTCTCTCTCTCTCTTCTAACTCCAGTTCCGGTAGGGGGCAACGACGGGAGCGTGTGCATGCGCGGAAGCCCTTAAGGCTCATGTCATAAAAGACCGGGTCATCACACCTCCGTCTCTAAGGGGTTTGCACACACGACGACGTCGGGGAAGACGAGAGTGTGTGTGAGTGCTCTCAGCCAACCTGGCCCAGCACTATACCCGAGCCTCATAATACTCACCTCTAGGTTCCCTCCCGATCCACGACGCGTCGGGGGCATCTGAGAACACTTGCATGAAGGACTTGTTATCAATACGTCACGAGGGAGCATTATATAGAGTAAGGCTAAGTGACTCTTATTACAGCACGCATAGCTGCTCTGTTTTTTTTTGGGGAGAGTCAGTACTTTCTACAACCTTCACTACTACTGCTGCCCCCCTCTCTCTCTCTGAGGTCAGAACAACAGTAGCCGTGTGTTGTAGTGAAGATATAGTCTTGATCTGTAAAGTATTATTAGAGGCGTTGTTGTTTGGCAAGGTAATTTTTTTGGATTCGTAAGGTAATTTCGTTGCTTTCTGTTGTAGCAAGGGTATGAAGCAGTATCTGGCGTATTGTTATTAAAGTAATTTCTTGATCTGTAAGGTAATTTGTTTTAGTGTTGTAGTTAAAGTATATCTTTGGTCTGTAAAGTAATATCCGCCGTATTGTTCGTGCCAAGGTAATTCTTTGACGAGTAAAGAAATATTATAATGTTGTAGTGAATATAATACGTTTCTAATCCATAAAGTAAGATATCTTAGTTTCTGATCCATACAGTAATATTTTCCCTATTAGTTCCCGCTCATGTAGAAAGCCATTTCTGCTATGGTTATTATTGTTGCTGTCAACAATTTTTGTCTTTAATTTGCCGAAGTACGAACGTATGTATATAATGGTGTATGGCTGCATATCTATGTATGAAAGTGAGTGGTGTATATATGAATGCATGTACAGAATGCATATGTGTTTTTATATCTTCACGTGTATGTACTTACCTATCTACCTCCCTGCCTACCTACCTACCCACTTTCGACTAGACTACATTATGCTCTTGGGCCGGGCCAGCACGCCGCGTACCGCTCACCGCACGTCTTGCCTGAGGAACAAGACTGTTTCTCTGCCACCAACCACGTTACATAATTATCGTACTTGAGTTCATCTGCGACCGACTTCAGCCATGAGTTAATACTGAGCACAGAACCATGCTTGAGTGTGTATGATCATACATTACTCTACCAGAATGTGTATGATCATACATTTCTACACATGAGTGTGTAACCATACATAACTATACGTAAGTGTGTATATGAGCATACGGTGATATACCAGAGTGTGTATGACCGTACATAATCATACATGAGGGTGTATATGAGCATATAATGGTATACCAGAGTGTGTATGACCGTACATAATCATACATAAGAGTGTATATGAACATACAGTGGTATACCAGAGTGTGTATGACCGTACATAATCATACATGAGGGTGTATATGAGCATATAATGGTATACCAGAGTGTGTATGACCGTACAAAATCATACATAAGAGTGTATATGAACATACAATGGTATACTAGAGTGTTTATGAGCACAGAGAACCATGCCAGAGCGTGTGTGTGTGTGTGTGTGTGTGTGTGTGTGTGTGGAGGAGGTCTGTGTGTGAAGGAGATATCAGAGAGACAAGACCAGTTCCGCTGCGGACCAGAGACCATCATGTGAGGGGAGGCAGCGGGCGTGGCCGCCCAGGGCGAACTATAATCCCACCCTGACCCCTAGACCGTAGAGTGGGCGGGGCTTCCCACGTGACGTAAGACGCTGGGCGGGGCCAGGCCAGGCTGGGGTGGGGTGAGGTAAGACATACCCATGCTATGGGTGACGCTACCCACATGGGTGGGTGGAGATCCATGATCATGGGGCTGGAAGATGTGTGTGGTTTGGGGTGTAGTGAGGATGGTAGAACCAGGCACGAGGTGGGGTTGTAACGGGAGCCTGGTCGTCAACCAGCTGGCTGTGATGTAACGCTTGTCACCAGTTTTGTAACACGATAGCCCCGCACAGCCACGCCATCAGGTGCCTACATACATCGAACGTAATAACAAGTTCCATTATCATTTTTTTTCTCTTCGTAATTGAGTATTACACTGCCATCACCACGCATGTGTGGAAGTAATGACCACCACGGACAGACTCTCCTTTACTTGTTACACACACACACACACACACACACACACACACACACACACACACATTCCTGTGAGTCCACGAGGGAAAAGAAACACTAGTTCCAAAGTGCACTTTCGTGTAATAATCACGTCATTAGGGGAGACACAAGAGAGAGAGAGAGAGAGAGAGAGAGAGAGAGAGAGAGAGAGAGAGAGAGAGAGAGAGAGAGAGAGTTAAGTAGGTAGGTAATTTCCCCTTAATGAAGTACGTTGTAATGGCGGGCGCAATCGTACATTCATAGAAAACATGACAAGATAATTATCTTGTCTTACATAATCTTGGTCTGGTATTAGCAGGCAGCTTAAGGCAGCCAATTACCGACTATAATTATGGTGAAGTGATCAGGAGAGGGAGGGTAATGAGACGCTGGCAGATAATTGCCTAATTACTCTTTTTGGATTGACATATGAGACGTGGTTTTTATGTGTATTGCGATACTTCACGTATAGTCATGTTTACCTCCAATATTTACGTGGGAGTTTTGATGGCGAATATATTCACAATGTATAAAGGTTTTGTGAAGAGTGTCAGTGTTGTAAAGTATTGGAAAGAAATGTATTGTTTGGTGAAGATGTTAATTATCTGGAGTTCGTATTGACGGCATATTAGTTATCACGAGTCTTTTAATTAGGGTATTGCTTATCCGGCTCACAGGTAATTAAAACACTCATTATCCATGGCCGCGTTAATTACGGTCCTAATCCAGGATTCGGTGAATTGCGGGTAATGATTATCCACGCTCTCAGTTCACTGCTCAGAATACCGAATATCCGAAGATCATATGGTAGGTTACGGGACCCAGTTATATGGGACACAAGGTCCGGTTAATCAAGACAAGATCTCTTGTGAACTTAGTTGTGGTAGAATCACCCAGGGTATTAAAGGCGGGTAGAAAACGGTGTTGGAATAGGGAAGTTTTGAGAAAGAAATAGGAGTCTGGATGATAGCGAGTATTTAGAAAGAAAATGGGTGTTTAGGAGAAGGAAAATGGGTGTTTAGGATGGCGGGGGGTAACGATGCTATGATGGTTCATGCTTAGCGTATTCACAGATCTGTGCTCGTCTCTCTGTATTACTCTGTGTCTGTCTTGATATATATGTATAGCTTTATGTGTGACTCGACGTGTGTCGTGGGAGTCATCATCTGTCTGTTTCTCCGTCATCCCCTGTCTGTCTCTCTGTCATCATCTGTCTGTTTCTCTCTCATTCCCTTTTGCTTGCGTCTGTTCTCCTGGCTTCTGTCCACGTCTCAATATTTACGACTTTCTGTAGATTTGTTTTGCGTCGCTCGTAGTCATGATGAATTATCTCTCTCTCTCTCTCTCTCTCTCTCTCTCTCTCTCTCTCTCTCTCTCTCTCTCTCTCTCTCTCTCTCTCTCTCTCTCTCTCTCCCCACAGAGCAGCGGGGAGGCCTTGCTCCCTGCTCCTCTCCTCACCCCCCCCGCTTCCCAGACCATCTGGTCAGGGCAGCGCCGCAGTCAAGCGCCAGTCATTGCTGTCAAGGCTGTCAGCCGGGTGTCTGATGGGGGGGGGGGGGCTGCCCCCACCCACCCGCCAGTAATGCCTAGGACGTCACAGGTCAGCACGGCCTGACCTCGCCTGCCTGACGCCCTACGTGACCCTTGGGGTCACGGAAGGCGACAGGGATTTCGTAAAGCCACGGCTTGAAGGACATCGTGTGTGTGTGTGTGTGTGTGTGTGTGTGTGTGTGTGTGTGTGTGTGTGTGTGTGAGGTGTTCGTGTGTTTATTTACATATAAGACTATTTAGATTTGATGAATATGGATGTGTTGGATATAATATGGCAGACGTCCTTGGAAAGTTTATTGTATATGATTTATTTACAACCAGCGTTGGTCAAGCTGTCCTCTTCGTTACCACATCACCCCAGAGATGGGGAACTTAGGTCTCCCCGGAGATGATGATACAGGGTCACCCCAGATATGATGATATTAGGTCACCCCAGATATGATGGTATTTGTTCACCCCAGATATGATGATACTTGGTCTCCCCAGAGTTGGTGATGCCAGGTCACCCCAGAGATGAGGGTGATACTAATGTCACCTCAGAAATGGTATCCGTCAGTGCCCCCAGAGGCCAGTTTTCCAGGTCAACCTTACCCGACCCCCCCAAAAAGACCTGGTAAGCTGGTCCCTCCCCCCTAGACATAGACCATCATGTGGGTGACCCGCAGGTGATCACGTAGGTCAAAGTGTGGTCGGGATTGGGTCACCAGATCTCTCCCCGAAATGAGGTCACTGGGTCACTCCTTAAAGATGACGTCAGTAGTGTTGACCACGTCACATGTTACGATGATATGTGACGTGCCGTTACGTCACTTGTAGTGAGGTGCGTCACAGTTTTTTTGTTTTTACGTTTCGTGTTATAATGATTATCATAACGTTGTAATGGGTTACGTCACGTGTTTTTTTACGTTATGTGTTGTGTTGAGTTGTGTTTGGTGTCCTCCAGTTCCGTGCCTTGTGTTGAAGCAAGTTAGGTGGGGTGTTACACTTGAGTTCCCTTTCGTGTGTATATGTAACACTGTGAGAGCTCACCGGGTATCCTTGCGTTACGCTTGATGTGCGAATGTAACACTCCTTGTTACATTGGTGACGCTGAATGTTCCTCTGAGTAACGTCACGTGTTACGGTGACTGACGTCACTCATTACGATGATTTAATTCGCATGTCATGTTTATAGAAAACTACATCTTGGATGCATTGTTCCAGGTGTTACTTATGTTACATAAAGATATGTCAAGACAGAAAACACTCGTGTGACAATAGAGGAGGCCATCTCTTAATGTGGCGGATGACGGGGAACGTCAGAAGAAAAGAAAGTAAGTGATAAATATGTGGGGAAGAGAGGAGTGAGGAAACTTTGGATAAAAAAAGATATATAGTAAAATATTGAAGTCTGTGAAAATGTAGTTTGTGTAGAGTGATATTTTTTGTGTCAGTTTAAGGAAGAGAGAAAGAAGACATCTGTTATAAGGTAAACAGTTCCTCAGTGAATATGAGACATGCGTGTGTGAGCCAAGTCGAGGACCAGACAGGAAGAAGAAGAGCAGGTGTGTGGACGGAGTGACCTACAGGAGAGAGTCGTCGTGTCATGGCTGAGACACTCTGATGGTGGGGTCACGACCTAACGCACCAAGGTACCTCCTGCATCTGTTCTGACTCACTCCCTCCCTCCCTCACTCCCTCCCTCACTCGTCCTGCTGATCACGTCCCGTCTTCCTAATCTGGTGTCCTCTTGGTCTGGTGGTGCCGTTATGTCGAGGGGATCTCTCAATCTAGTCCCACTTTCCTGATCTAGAGGGACTCCCTTTTTCTAGAGCGTCCTAGCCTTGCTCTAGTACCGTCCTCCTGATCTAGACGACATCTCGGGGGCCTAGCACTTAAGGGCTTCTCCCCGTGGGGACGCGACCCCCGCACGTGGTTGAGGCATCGCCTCCCACCAGCCAGGCACTGGTCCTCACACCTGGCGGACACACTCTCTCTCTCCCTTCCTCCCTCCCTCCCTCTTCTCCTTGGGTCGTGACCTCGCCCCCTTCCGTCGGGCACCCCCTCCCCCAGGCCGGTCCTGCCCGGCCCTACCCCTGGGCCATGATCGAGCCCATCATGAGCACTGCCCTCCTGGACAGCAGGAGGGCCAACTCGCTGAGGCAGTTCCCCCCGAAGATCACCAAGATGAAACTCTTCAAGACCAACTCGGTAAGTGACTCTACACAGGCCACGACACCTCCACCCGCACCTAAGTGTCGTGGAGTCAAACTGGTCGTTTGCAGAATTTGTAATTGTGGTGGTAGAATTTCCCCTCAGCACACACGTTGTCAGGGACGTCCAAGATATTAGGCATTACACAGAGACACGTGTGTGTTTGTCGGTAAGTATATTCTACTGTCTAATTAGACGCCGTTTTATTTTTCAAAGGGAAGACGACATGTTTAAACTGTTGTCATAATAAGAAAGACCGACATGTGTTTGATGCGGTACCATAGATGCAGTACACAATTCTTGTCCATTATGTTATAAATAATGCATTACTTATCCCTTGGTTGTATCATAATGACATACCATAGCAGTAGCTTTTTCTTTATTTATTTGAGCAGGACGTGACCTGATGCCTTGAAGCCAATTTTCGTGAAGACGATGAATTTTTTGTATTTTGAAATATTTTACGAAGGCTTCCTGCAAGACTCCCTTTTGTTGAGCAGTTCCACATAACACCTTCACTAAAACGGTTATGACTCGTGAGCACGACGTTACGACCCTTGGGTATGACGGCCTGACCTTTGACCTAACCCTTAAGGGCCAGGTCAAAGGTCAGAGGTCATCATATCTGTGATGAAAGGGTTCCATCTTTCCGAAGGTGGGGCGGGACCCCATCTTGTAAGGTCTTGTGTGTTTGGCTGCAATCATTCTTGCCAGACCTTGAAATTTGAAAAGGGGGAACAGAAGATAAAGGAAACGGAGAGATGATGATGTAAACTTGCTGATGTTTGAAAACGGCAGTAATGAGAGAGAGAGAGAGAGAGAGAGAGAGAGAGAGAGAGAGAGAGAGAGAGAGAGAGAGAGAGAGAGCCCACACCAGCGTAGCGTAACGTGGGGTCGACCTTGGGGCAGCTCTTGATCCTGTTTCACTTATCAAATGTCGCTCACTTCAGCTGAGGCATGTGTGTGTGTGTGTGTGTGTGTGTGTGTGTGTGTGTGTGTTTTGCCGCGTACTTTGGAAAGTAATTTCATTTTTTCTCTCTGTCTATCTAATTATCTATCTGTATAACACACACACACACACACACACACACACACACACACACACACACACACACACACACACACAAACACACACACACACACACACACACACACACACACCCACGTATACAAGACGATTAATGATAATGATTATGAGGGTGAGACACTGGTGCTCGTGGTGTTCATTATGGTGACGCCCCGGGCGTGTGAGGATGACGAACGATAGTGAAAGTGACTGACGAGATGATGATGATGATGATGATGATGATGATGATGATGATGGTGATGATGATGATGGTGATGATGATGATGATGATGGTGATGATGATGATGATGATGATGATGATGGTGATGATGATGATGATGATGATGATGGCAGTGACGATGACAGCGGAGGTAGAAATGATGGTGATTACGACAGTGATTGCAACGTCGGCGGTAATTAGAGCAGATTAACTGACCAATTACTGACAAGGTGCGCGGCATATTTGCATACATTATACCGGAGTCTTATGATCGTATCTCTGTACAGCAGAGAGGTGTTGTAAGTAGAAAACGGATGGTTGGGAGGTGGTGAGGGCGTGTCTTATTATTTGCTGTACCGAGATTTACGAAGGTGTTATTCAAAAAGCCATGGTACGTATGACGTCATACGTATTGGTAGATAATTGCCAGGGTGTCGCTTCACTAGACACAGAAGAAAGGAAGAAGTAAATTGACCTGGGAACACACTCACACACACACACACACACACACACACACACACACACACACACACACACACACACACACACACACACACACACACACACACACACATGACGGAGGCTGCGTGGTAGAAGCACTTGCGTCGCTGGGAGATGACGGGCGGCCGGAAGCGCGACAATGACGGGGGACGCGGTAAAAACAGCCGGATAAAACTCGGAAAGGTTAGCACACACACGGCGAAGCCGCCGTGCCGAACCTCCCCTGATCACAGTGTGACTCGCTTCCGTTCCTCCGCTCATTTCTTGTCCACTTTCACATTCCTTAGTAGATAATTGACCGCCCCGGGCACACTGCTGGGGCGGAAAGATAATATAGAGTAATGAGTCTGATCAGACTTTATCTGCGATGGAGCCGTAAGGTGGTCGCAGGTCACCACGGGAAGCGACGGCGTCGCTGTTCGAAGATATTAGTGAGCGCCGTGACGCAGACAGACCAGGCCCCGCGTCACGACCCTCCCGGGTGAGGAGAATGTAGCTGACAAGAAGAACTACAATGACGAAACACAAGTCATATGTTCCTCCCGTGTTTCTACATCTTATTCTTGAAGGTAGGATGGTCATGGGTAAAGTGAAGAAGACACCAAAAGAATAATGAGAGTTTTCACGAGTTTATATTATAACGGTCCCTCCTCGTATGGCCGGTCTCTATCAGAGAAACTATGGTAAGCAGCAGCAGCAGCCAGATGCATGCCATAGGTCCACACGCCATAGTGGCTGGGCACGGGGGGTGATACGTGTAGCTAGCTCACGAAAGCAGCAGCGAATGTAGTACATGAAGGCAGCCAGGGATATTTGGAGGGCGGTTGATGCCCGGATAGTTGATGAGAAGGGAGACTTTTGAGTCCACTGTGGTTGATAGATGGACGAGGGACCATCCCAAGCATGTGAGCAGAGTACTCCATACTGGGTTGACGAAGGTTTCTTAGGGATATGAAATAAATGCTCACAGGAAACATTAATTACGGCTCGTGTGTTGATGTACGCCACACTGTACGTGTGTATGTAAGTGCTTGTAATATACGGGAGGGAGCTGTGCACTCGGGAGACCCCATCTCATGAACCTTTTTCACCATCCCACTAATCTTTTTTAACGTGTATGTTGTGTGTGTGTGTGTGTGTGTGTGTGTGTGTGTGTGTGTGTGTTGGTCCTGTTTGTATATCTTTGTGGAGACGTAATTTTGATCTTCGTCGTGGGCTTGAGTCGCGGGGGAAAATCCACATCAAGGCTGGGCCGTCACGGGAGGTATGAAGAGGTTAATGAAAGGGAAAAAGAAGAGACGAAGAAATTATTTACAAGGAATATGTACAGTAAATATGTGTGTGTGTGTGTGTGTGTGTGTGTGTGTGTGTGTGTGTGTGTGTGTGTGTGTGTGTGTGTGTGTGTGTTTTGAGAGCCACCTGGTAGACAATGAAAGTTCACTGCCCAGGTCAAGGTGGGTGCCTCCTACACTCACACACACACACACACACACACACACACACACACACACAAGTAGATGCATGGAGCACACATGGTCACTCATACACATGCATGACCACAGGCACCTGTTCGTATCCCCGTGACGCAGGTGTACACATTACCACATACACACGCTGACTTGCCACATCTGTTTGTTGTTCTGTATGCTTTATCCTCAGCAGTTGGCCTCACTGGATTGAAAACGAGTCTGATGATAAAAATGATAATGATAAGAGATTATTATTATTATTATTATTATTATTATTATTATTATTATTATTATTATTATTATTATAATTATTATTATTATTATTATTGTTGTTGTTGTTATTGTTATTGTTATTATTATTTAGGTTTACATAGCTACAATCATCGGGGTCGCAAACATAAATAGATCTGCACATGTACCCAAGAGACGAAACCCCACACGTATGTTCAGCAGTGTTGGTGGATGGTGACGCGAGCATGCAACATACAGGAGGAGAGACGCTAAGGCGAGGTAATGGCAGAGTCCTCCTTGAGAGGGATGGTTGTAATTATAGGTGTACGGAGACCTGTCCAACCTTTCTCTTAATTAACATCTCGCAAGTGATTACGTCGGTGGTGTTGTGAGGGTAAAGGCCGCTTCCAGGGGTGAGGGGTGGGTGGGGAGCATATGTGGCATGGTAAGGGGTAGTAGGCAGGATGGGGAAAGGAGGAGGTGATGAAGGCACACGGGGGGGGGGGGCCTGACCCCCCACCCCGGCCCCAGGCTTAACTCGCCTGAGGCAAGCCAGCCATTCATTTAGGAGGGCGAGCCTCACTTCCTGGCTTAACCCACCTGAAGCTGAGCCAGCCTGACCCTAACCTCGCCTCTTAGCCTCGGTTTCATCACTCATGACTCTACCTTAATCCGCCTGGGGTCAAGCCGGCCGTTCGTGCAGGACCTGAACCTCGCTACCCGGCTTAATCCGCCCGCTTGACTTATCGTACTAAGGAGGTTTCACGACGGCTGGTGTCAAGGCTTATGCGTCGGGGTGAATTTATGGTGTGGGGGTTGATGTGAGGGTGGGTGGTGGCGCTCCTCCTGGGCACGAGGCTTGGGAAGGTCACGTACCATCTGACACCAGATGGACGGCTCCTGCGGCTCCCTGGCATATCTGGCATCAGCGGCGGTTCTTCCAGTCACCGTGGGTGGTGTACCACCGCCTCCAGTGTGGCTGGGGCCAGGCCAGGCAGGTGGCCAGGGAGGGCGTGGTGGTGAAGGGCCAGGAACACAGCCAGCCTGGCCTGCGGGGCCTGGAGGCAGACAGGTGGCGTGGGAGGGCGTGGTGAAAGGCCATGAGGACGTCCTCCAGACGCAGGGGCGTGGGGCGCGCCAGGGGCGCCGTCTGTCACCCGGATCATAACCTCCAGACATGTTTACTGATGATAAATGTGTGGGAAGTGTTGGTCTGATCTGGAGTTGCAGGTATTGACCATTGTCCTGTGTTGTATGTTATGGCTTGTGGTGTTGTAGTATGTCTTGTAGTATGATGTATATTGTATTGGTTATGTGGTCATGATGAGCTGCGTATGTTGTGGGGTGTTTGTGGCGTGATGTGATGTATGGTGTGTGTGTGTGTGTGTTGTGTGTGTGTGTGTGTGCGTGTGTGTGTGTGTGTTGTGTGTGTGTGTGCGTGTGTGTGTGTGTGTGTGTGTGTGTGGCGTGTCTTGTGGGTAGTGAAGGCTCCACCACTTCCCTCTGTGGTCACCACCACCACCACAACTCGGACATACGGAGGAAACCCTTGAGACCACTAACATCCAGGCCCCGGAGCCTCCCTGTACCACCCTGCAACGCGTGGCTCTGGTGGCCAGGCCAGGCCAGCTTACCCGTCGGTCCTACCGTCGTGCTGGAGCGCCGTGCTTAGAAGTCGTGCTCGAGGGTCGTACCGTCGTGCTCGAGGATCGTACCGTCGTGTTCGAGGGTCGTACCGTCGTGCTCGAGGGTCGTACCGTCGTGCTCGAGGGTCGTATCGTCGTGCTCGAGGATCGTACCGTCGTGCTCGAGGGTCGTACCGTCGTGCTCGAGGGTAGTACCGTCGTGCTCGAGGGTCGTACCGTCGTGCTCGAGGGTCGTACCGTCGTGCTCGAGGGTCGTACCGTCGTGCTCGAGGGTTGTACCGTCGTGCTCGAGGGTCGTACCGTCGTGCTCGAGGGTCGTACCGTCGTGCTCGAGGGTCGTACCGTCGTGCTCGAGGGTCGTACCGTCGTGCTCGAGGGTCGCACCGTCGTACCCGCGGTTCGTGCCGTCGTACCCGCGGTTCGTGCCGTCGTGTTCGAGCGTCGCCTGGCGTCGTCTTCCTCAGGAGTTCTGGAAGCAGCGAATGTACTTCGTGGCGTCATTTCTCTCCCTCGTCTCCCACCCGCCAGTCGAGTGTTCCAGTGATCACGAACCTGATCAGGGGAAGCCATCGCCGACCTATTGTGTAAACCACACGTGAGGGGATCTATTTACATTAGCCCTGGCAGAGTCCCATGTCGCGATGTAGTTAGGAAATAAAAGCTGTGTTAGTTTTGGAGATGATTAACCCACGGTCTCCCTGCGCAGGTCGAGGGGGGACTTCCTCTCCTCTCTTCGGTGCTGACGCATCCATTTTTCATTCATTTTGCCGCAAAAAAGCGGGTGGGTAGTGTAATGAGCGCCCGTACCCATCCCGTGGGTGGGGGCGTAGGAGAGAGAGAGAGAGAGAGAGAGAGAGAGAGAGAGAGAGAGAGAGAGAGAGAGAGAGAGAGAGGACACGGCGCACAAAAACTCCCGGGACTGGGCCACGGTGGCTCGATGATATGATCTTGTAAGTCACATGAGTAAGCTGTTTAACACAGGCAGAAGTTAGCTTACTTCTCAAGTATCTGGGGCAAAGTTAGCATACTTCCCGAGGATCTGGGGCTAAGTTAGCATACTTCCCAAGGATCTGGGGCAAAGTTAGTATACTTCTCAAGGATCTGGGGCAAAGTTAGCATACTTCCCAAGGATCTGGGGCAAAGTTAGCATACTTCCCGAGGATCTGGGGCAAAGTTAGCATACTTCCCAAGGATCTGGGATGGGGCAAAGTTAGCGTCCTTCTCAAGGATCTGGGGAAAAAGGTTAGAATACTTCTCAAGTATGTGGAGCCAAACAACATTATCTCAGGAACATCCACACGTCTAGTGAGGTGAGGTGGAACGTATCCGTGAATTCAGTAATTTTCCAGCAGCCGGGTACGTGGTGTTGTAAGGCGCTAGGGGTCACTAACCCACTTCCTCGATCTGTGTACCAGGAGCCTTCAGCAAGGAGGGTGTACCCTCGTGCCTGGACGAGCTGTGTCACCTGACTTACCCAGCCAGCCAGCCGTGACCATGATCACTCGTCACCGATGTCTTTCCTGCTCAGTCCTTCAGCGCTGTTATCCTCACCAGACTCACGTGCAGGTCGTCCCCACCTGACCCACTCCTCACCTCCCCGGCTTATCACCTGGCAAGGGAGGGGGGATTTCATCGTTCCCTTCGCTGCAACAGAACACACGTGCAGCCAGCAGCAGCAGGAGACCTTTTGAAAATCTACTTTTGACACCGCAGTTGGGGGACATCATCCTTGAACCACTCTCAGAACTTGGCGTGAGGGGTCGGTTGGGGTCAGAGGATGCCTATCAGACCGCCATTCCAAGGTCTTAGAGTCGCCCTCGGCGACTTGCTTCCTGTCGAACCCTGGGGACTTCGCACGCTGGGAGGGAGGGAAGGAGGGAGGCTTCAGCCCAGCACACACACACACACACACACACACACACACCCTTTACACTTTTGTCCAGCCTTGATCTTAATAGTGATGATACTGCCCCGCGCTGTGCTGCTGTACGTGTCATAGCACCTTTCCTGATAGACCTAAAGGTCTCCTCGACCAGTGCATACCCTCCGCCACTCAGTGCAGCCTTGTCGCTCACACAGCCCAAACTTAAAGTCCTACTTCATGGTGGTGACCGCGTTACGAACGAGAGTCACCGCCTTGTTCCTGCCCCGTGATGCTCTTGCGCAAACCCTCGCCTCCCCTTGCCCTCAATGGCAAGAAGATTGGTGTTGAGTGTTGACACTCGTTACGAACTTTTACTTACCCTATGTACGATCTGTGATAGCCAACCATGCGACTCGGTTGATCCATGATTGATCCAGAACTAGTATCATCATCATTCCCTCGATGTTGCTCAAACCAAACGTGGGAGACTGAGCTTGTCAAGTGTCGACTTGGAGTCGTCGTCTGTGTGAAACCTGTTTTGCCCTTGCTCCATTCCCTGAATCTGTGTTAAGAGACTCAGTGTTACCTCTAGTGCCAAGTGTCTCACGCCAGCAAAACCTACCAGTGACCCCCGACTCCCTCCCTGACTGATGACCAGCTATCATCCACCAGGCCGTCGTACGTAACTAAGCCTTGTGGACGGGATGCTGACCAACATACTGGACACCTACCCTGCCTCTGTATACTGCTGGTTCCTTATGGGTCACGTTGAGTCCAGTGTGGCTCCTGCTGTCTGTAGCAGTAACGGTTGCCTCCGCTTCCACCATGTAAAGCTTAGCGTTGGTCCAGCTGCCTCACCGTATAGTACAGCTCTCTGCCACCTTTGGTCAACAGCTTATGACTGTCTAGTCGTCCAGTTACCTTCGCCCCATCACAGTGGGGAGCAGATATCACTGGATCTCTTTGATTAGTTGATCTTCAGACGGACGGACGGACGCCTATTTTCTTCGCTTAGAATGCCAGTCTGCCACAATGGGTGAAAATAAGTGTAAAAGGAGATTTCTGATAAGGAGAGACTGACATTTTAATTCATTTCCAGATCATTTTCTTTCGGGGAGTAGCCAAGCCCAGGGGGGTGAGTTGAGGGGTCGTGAGACTTGACTGTCTCCCTGTGAGAGAAAACTTAAATTTCTACCGAAAACTATGTGGTATAGTCACTTGTCTAGACTGTAAGGTGTGCAGGTGTGTCGGTACGCGACACCAAGTATGTACATACAGGTGTTTGGTACGCGTGTGACCGACTTCTGCGCACTTGTCCACTCGCTTCCCAGATGCCAGGTGTCTGAGCTATGACGGCGCTACATGTCGAGCAGATACGTGGATCTGCACACCTAACCTACACTTGCGCTTGACCATTCTGACTTAACCTAAACTTAAGAAAACCTGTCGTAATGTAGAACATTTCATAATCTCCTTATCTGAACTATTTTCAAGGAATTTGCACTGAGGGAACAGACGTGTACAGTGGAAAGATCTAAGAATAACGTAGTGTAACCTATATAGAACTATTCTAAACTTACGGAAACCTAAGGTCGAAAATGTAAAATGACCTAATCCAATTTACTCTTTAGTGACACATGTTTCTTTGTCCGTTGGATACCGAGAAACCATCAGGGTACAGAAGTGTGTGTGTCCAATCCTTGGCGACGCAGGTTGAGGCTGTGTTCCTGCTGTATGTCCAGCCCTTGGTGACACAGGGTGGGGCTCTGTGACCACCCTGTGTCCAGCCCTTGGCGACAGAGGGCGGGGCCCGTCTGTGTCAGACAGTAATTGCATTGTGGTCTGTGGCAATTGGCTACAGTGAAGGACGAGTCATTTTGTTTTTTTCTCCACTTTGAAGGTGTAATCTTGGGCTATGATTTCAAGGACGGAGATGATGAACCCCTCCAGCACAACCGTACGCCCTCCGAGCATGACGGTACGCTCCTTCGCGCGCCATGGTATGGCCTGAGAGTACGACGGTACGACCCTTGGTTCTGGGTCCTAGAGGGAATCATAGCCAGAGACGGACTGGTTCTGGGTCCTGGAGGGAGGGAAGCCCAGCCAGAGATGGGCAGGCCGGTCGTGTACGTACGTTACCTTCTCCCTGCTCACTTACGTTACCTTCTCTCGGCTCCCTCTAGTTACCTCCCTACTCCCTCACGTTACCTTCTCCCTGCTCCCTCACGTTACCTTCTCCCTGCTCCCTCACGTTACCTTCTCCCTGCTCCCTCACGTTACCTCCTCCCTGCTCCCTCACGTTACCTTCTCACGTCCAGGGGAAGCAGGAAGCGGGTGTGTGTGTGTGTGTGTGTGTGTGTGTGTGTGGCCGACGATCGGCTGGATCATCAGAAGGAGACCAGATCGTTGACTGGGGCTGAGTACAGACAGAGCAGCAGTGTGGTGGGCTGGGCTCAGCCCCTCGTCCACGGCGGCAGGGGAAGACCCCACCCGCATGTTCCTCCTGCTGTGTGGTCCTGCCACTGACGCGAACGCTTGAAATTGGTTATTTTCGTTGTGCACCGTCTCACTGCGGGGCAGCCAGACACACGCATGAATGTAATAGTCTTTCCCCAATTTGCGCTTAATGGTAATTGCGCTCATGGGTTCCAGTTCCGGGCGTGGCTGTCGGGCGCACACGCAACCCGGGTGTTTATCCTTCCCTTGAGATATGAATACCTGGCTTATGCTTTGTTGTGTGTGTGTGTGTGTGTGTGTGTTAAAACAGGTAGTTACAGCCCTTGTAGTGGCCAAGGAGCTACGACCCTCGTAGGTCCAGGTAGCATTCATTGTTATGCATTATCTGGATGCGACCTTTATCTTCACTTTCCCTTTTTTATTTCATTATCATTCATCTCATACATGTGACGTGGGTGGGTGACATGAATGTTGATAACATTGATGATAAGAATGATCCACGTCTGTATGTACATACCACGCGACCTGAGGATGTAAAGTGAATGATGATGACGTTGACCATCATCATGATGGCATTGATGACTCTGTTGATGACGTCGAGGAGGCTCGACCAGCCGGACGGCCTCTCTGGTGTTGCCCTGAGGGAAGGAGAAACAGGAAAGTTTGTATGGCTTTCCCTCTCTCCATTACGCCAGGTTGAGCCAAGGTGATCCATTACCTGGCAGGTAATTTGCCGTTACTGGCGGTGAGCGAGAAGGCAAGTGGACGGTGGAGGATTCCATCGGTGTTGGCCCAGCCTTGAGTGTCCACGACTTGACGACACCCGGCCACGACCGTACGACCCTTGGGTATGATTGGCCCCTGGGTCGTTACGCCGGGTTGGTCGGCTGAGAGCACCATGGTACGTCGTCGGCCCTTATAGGGAAGGTCCCTGAGACATGTT
>NC_092254.1:4610000-4620000 GCF_036320965.1 Panulirus ornatus | reverse complement strand
TATCGGCTCGTTGCGTTTTCCCGATATCGGTCCAGAGCATCCTGATATCAGCATGTTGCGTTTTCCCGATATCGGTCCTGAGCATCTTCCTGATATCGGCATGCGGCACCTTAACATCGGTTCTTGCGGTCTCCCGATACTGACTGTAGGAAGATTATGATATCGTTTGTAGGAGCGTCGTGATATCGGATTGTGGTAGACTCCTTCCTATGGGCTGTGTCTTCTGCATTCTGTCGGCTGTCGTGGGTCAGTCATATCGGGTCCCTCTGATATGGGAGATAACAGAGATAACAGCCTTGCAGATAACAGAACACCCGATCATGATAGATAACAGAACACCCGATCATGATAGATAACAGAACACCCGATGGTCCATGAGGAGGTTATCGGCCAGAGGACAGTAGTAGTGGCAAGGCAAAGAAAACAGGAGGTTTACGTACCTCCCCCGACCCACCACTCCCTCCGGCTCAACAGCCGGCAGGAATGAGCCGGGAAGGAACACCAGGCAGTGTGGAGGGAGGGAGAGAGAGAGTGTGTATCTACTGCCATGGTAATTTTATGGGAAAGTATGAGCGGGAGAAGTTGTCTTGCCCAGATGCATCACTTGGTGTTTTTCTGCATTTGAAGTTCATTTGCCACGTCATTGACCAGCCCTCGTGGGAGCTAGGGGGTTGGGAGGTGTCTGGGAGAGGGCGTGGGAGGTGCCTGGGAGAGGGCGTGGGAGGTGCCTGGGAGAGGGCGTTGGGAGCTTAGGCATGGGGAGGGTGTGGGAGAGACTTGGGAGGTTCTTGGGGGAGGCATGGGCATGGGAGATATAAGGCATATATATGTATATATATATATATATATATATATATATATATATATATATATATATATATATATATATATATATATATATAATGTACGTGGGGGCAAGCTGGCACGGGTCCAGAGGCAGTCTTCCCACAACACGCGCGCCCCCGCCACGCCAGGCCGCGCCACGCCGCCACTCCTTAACATCCACCACCGCTTTGTTTACCTCCCCTACACATCCACCGCGCCCTCCGTTTACCTCCCTACACCTTCCCTCACATCCACAACGTGCCATTCCTCCACATCCGCCACGGCTGTGCTCACATCCACCACACACGTCATGGCCTTCTTCACATCCACCAGGTGTCTGCTGAATGGTCATCATCACGTCTTTTGTTTATATACAAATATTTATACGTCAGCTCTGTCGCTTAACACTTTTGTTACAAATGTCTCTAGTTTTTATTTCACACATGTGTGTCAGTAACACATATGTGTGTACGTCAGCGGCGTCAGTACAACCGTTTTGTACATCGTCAGGGTTATAAAGTAACTTGTTTTTTTGTATATGAAGTGTGTTGGTAACACTTTTATGTACATCAGCTGTGCCACTGAGGCTTTTGTGTACATGTACAACGTTTACAAACGTCATCTGGGTCAACCCCTTAACCACAGCGTTACGACCCTTGAGCATGGCGGTACGACGCTTGAGCACGACGGTACGACGCTTGAGCTCGACGGTACGACCCTTGATCATGACGGTACGACGCTTGAGCACGACGGCACGACGCTTGAGCTCGACGGTACGACCCTTGAGCACGTCGTACCGTCGTGCTCAAGGGTCGTACCGTCGTGCTCAAGGAACGTACCGTCGTGCTTGAGGGAGTTGAACGTGTCGTGCGGGAGACATATAGTTACACTGGACGTGTCCGTCAGGCGGGCTATGTGCTTGTGTTTGGGAGGGTCTCTGTGGCGGGGTTAAGACGTCAAGTGTGAGAATTTCCCAGGCACATCCGGCCCTTCCCTGCCGGACACCCACCTACCACACACCCACCACCCACCACCTACAGGACACCCACCACCCACCTACCACACACCCACCACCCACCACCTACAGGACACCCACCACCCACCTACCACACACCCACCACCCACCACCTACAGGACACCCACCACCCACCTACCACACACCCACCACCCACCACCTACAGGACACCCACCACCCACCTACCACACACCCACCACCCACCACCTACAGGACACCCACCACCCACCTACCACACACCCACCACCCACCACCTACAGGACACCCACCACCTACAGGACACCCACCACCCACCTACCACACACCCACCACCTACAGGACACCCACCTACCGGACACCCACCTGCCACCACCTACAGGACACCCAGCCATGCCCAGTTGCTAGACACTCACGCCCCTGCCACACCCCACTCATACTGAAGGGGAACCACCACTCCATTATCACCAAGGGTCGTACTGTCGTGCTCAGGGGTCGTACCGTCATGCTCAGGGGTCGCACCGTCGTGCTCAGGGGTCGTACCGTCGTGCTCAGGGGTCGTACTGTCGTGCTCAGGGGTCGTACTGTCATGCTCAGGGGTCGCACCGTCGTGCTCAGGGGTCGCACCGTCGTGCTCAGGGGTCGTACCGTCGTGCTCAGGGGTCGTACTGTCGTGCTCAGGGGTCGTACCGTCATGCTCAGGGGTCGCACCGTCGTGCTCAGGGATCGTACCGTCGTGCCCAAGATAGATGTGTTTACCCTCAAGCGTTGTAGTAATGTCCGTTTTCCTTCATCTTGATCCTTTTCTTTCCCTGTTGATTTAGGAATGACACTGCTGATGGACCTGAAGCTCTGGGCCAGTGTTTAACCCTCACACACAACACGATCAGATTTACTTCTTGTTTATCATTGTTTGATATAATTATCACCTTTATTCTAAATGGGATTTATTGAAAGGACATCATCCATTGCTACCTGTGAATCTAGTGGGGGGGGGGGGGGGGGGTTAGACTGAAGGATCATTCGCACAGTGTTTTCACGAGGTCACACGTGGTGGAATCTGTCGTCGTCTTACGCTTGGCAACGCAGTTACGCGCTGGCTGGCCACGACCCGGGGCCGCGCTGCCAGTCATGTTATTGCATCTGTCGTCCGGCGGGCAATTTCAGTAATAATCCGCTGCAGGTATTTTAGCGTATATTTTTGCCGATGTTTTACATGTTGCGGTGGTTGTAGGAATTACGGTCTTAACAGCGGCTCCCTGCCGGCTGAACGATGAGTGCAGTCATGTCCAGGATGCTGACCCGCGGGGTACGGGGCACCCCACCCGCGGGGGACGGGGCACCCCACCCGCGGGGGACGGGGCACCCCACCCACATCTTCTTGGGGCCCCCTTCCCCCAAATCTTCTTAACCATGGACTTCCATTGTGGTTGACTCTCTCTCTCTCTCTCTCTCTCTCTCTCTCTCTCTCTCTCATCTAGAGAGATAGAGACAGCACGAGGTAAGAGACAGCATCCTGTCATTATTGGATCAATGAGAGATAGTGTGAGGTCGTGTGTGTGTGTGTGTGTGTGTTTGTGTTTGTGTTATTAATCATATTTTCTTTTCTTTTCAGGTACGTTCTTGGGTGACTTTCATGTAGACCAGTAAGTTACTTTATTTATGTATATTGATGGATTTTCCTATTATTATTTATTTACTTTATACATATGCTCGAATGACAGAGGTATATGTATGTTGAGTATACATGGTCGTGTGTGGGAGCGTGGTAACTGAGAGTGTGATGGTATGTATAGAATGATTATACATGACAGCTGGAGAATGGGTGTATGCAAATGAGACGCTGCCTTGCTAAAGCAGGGAGAGCAATTCGTCGTATAACTTGTAGTTGACCAGTTAAGTCGTCAGCGTTTCTCACACGTTCCTCAAAACTGTGGTGGAACAGTAAACTTGGCGGTGTTTACATCATCGACCCCCCCCCCCCCCATTGTTCCCCTGTGAGTGGTCCATAATACGTCCCGGATGATGGACCGCTCCACTCATCCTGGTACACTGAACCAACGCATCATCACAACGGGGGAATAGCTTATCTCTCCACCCTCCCTTCCCCTCTCTCGTTATCGGAGTAGCTAATCTCTCTACCCCTCACTCGTTATCGGGGTCGTCTTATCAGGATCTGGGTGTAATCGGCTGGGTTTTATTTCACCCAGCGGAGGTGGGTGAGGCTTGCCCTCGGGCAGGTGTGGATCTGTCGTCAGTGTGGATAGGTGAGCGGACGTGTGTGTGGGTGTGTGTGTGTGGGGAGGTTATGATCGCCCGAGACACGAGCCGTGTGGAGGATGGTTGTACAGGCTACTGTTGTGAGGACGTAACGTGTGTGCAGTACGGAGGGCCATCTCTGACTGCAGTTTCGTGAGTAGTTTTTACACTTACTTAAAGCTGAAACTTGAGTTGATGTGTGTGTGTGTGTGTGTGTGTGTGTGTGTGTGTGTGTAGTGTAAGGGGGAGTGGGGTGGAGATGGTGTATGACGTACGTTTGGATACTGGCAGGTGTGGACGACCCACAGTGTTGATGTGTTTGTTCGTAGGATTGTCACCAGGGCGGCGGTGTTGGTGTTTGCCTGGATGACGTCGACGCAACCCCCCCCCCCCCCCATGTTTACATGGGCGACATCTTCATCACCTCTCCTGCGTCAGTAACTGTCTACTTCTGTGTACAGATGACGTCGCTGTATTTTACCGTCTATTTAACAGTGACGTGACGACTTGCTTCTTGTTTCCCCGTGGGGACATCACTGCTTACTCAGTTCTGTTTACGTGTGGGACATCGTAACTTGATCACGTAGTTGACATTCCTAGTTGGCAGTTGCTGTGTTTACCTGCGTGACGTCACTCTTGACATGGGGCTGTTGACTTGTGTGACGTCACCATTGACGTGGGGGGAGGGGGGTGTATGCACTTGTGTGAGTCATCGGAGAATTAGAGTAATTGTTTACTTTTGTCGTCAGCTGATACGGTCTTGCAGAATATACGGAACGAACACACGGAGGTAAATGGCCGCACTGACGGAGGTAAATGGCCGCACTGACGGAGGTAAATGGCCGCACTAACGGAGGTACATGGCCACACTAACGGAGGTAAATGGCCACAGTATCGGAAGTAAATAGACCACTAACGGGAGTAAATGGCCACACTACGGGAGGCAAATGGCCAGACTAACGGAGACAAATGGCCAAACTAACGGGAGTAAATGGCCTTCAGAAAACGAATGACGATTTAACAGTCGAAAGAATACACACCGACCACCGAGCAGCATCTCTCCCGACGATGATGGTGATGTATGTGCACGAGGCCGGGCCTGGCCAGCACGTGCCGCCCACCGCAGGGAAATGTAGAGTTTGAAGTCGACTCGTGTGAGGTACATGACGCCAAGTGCTACGTGTCAGGTGGAGGGAGAGTCTGTGGCTGTGGCCTGGCTTTGGACGGATTGACAGCTCCTCACGTATGGGTGAGGTGGAGAGAGAGGGAGAAAAGAGAGACAGCCATCTAGGCCAGGGAGAGGAAATGAACAGCCGCTGCATTACTGATTGGCTGTGCATTGGTCACTGATTTTCCCACTGCTCGGGTGGGAAGTATATTCCCTCCCCCACCCACACCTCCACCCACCCACCCACTGCTGGGTGGCTGCGCTCCACCTACTGGCGAGAGAGAGAGAGAGAGAGAGAGAGAGAGAGAGAGAGAGAGAGAGAGAGAGAGAGAGAGAGAGAGAGAGAGTTTCCCCATAACCCCAGTGTAGAGAAGGTTTGATGTGATAAGATTATGGATGCGTGTGGTAATATATGATTACTGAGATTCAACACACACACACACACACACACACACACACACACACACACACACACACACACACACACACAGGATAACCCCTGACCGAGCCTCGTGAATTCTGGTAAACAATTCATATGTAATGAAAGACCAGCGTCGCTGCTTCACGAGGTGGACATAGAAAAGACAAAGCAGGGAGGCAAGGGGCAGCAGACTCACGAGGGGGGAAACAGACACCGAGCAACAGACACGTGTAACAGATGGATGGATCCACTGTTGATCTACAGGGGACCAGAGTGAACGATCTGAGTTGATGTACTCAAGGCTGTACACTCTACCTCCGCCAGGTGATTGGTCGGATTTCCCTCGCCCAAATGGATGGTTTACCTGGGGAAATCTCTGGTTGTGTGTGTGTGTGTGTGTGTGTGTGTGTGTGTGTGTGTGTGTGTGTGTGTGTGTGTTGGTTTCCTCGTCTGACCTGATCTGGGACCCATCCCACTTCACACTAGCATCATCCCATTTTCCCTCACGCGTCTCTTCCCATTTTCGAACAGTCTTGCGCTTGTCACCTTGCGTCTTGCGCGTGGTGAGCGGCAACTCCCGAGACAAGCCATGGCGGCGTGAGTGTAGGAAATGTGTTGTACAAACCCATGTTGCAGACCCGCGTGTACTCATGCTATGTAGACGTGTCTTCCATCTGTGTCCCTCTGGCCAACAGACTCCCTGTGTGCCCGCCAACTCGCTTCCTTGGGCCAGGCCAAACCTCACATCGCTTAGCTACGTCGACCACGCGGGCCACAGGACCGTAGGTACCTGGACCACACGAGCCACAGTACCGTAGGTACCTGGACCACGCGGGCCACAGTACCGTAGTTACCTGGACCACGGGCCACAGCACCCAGGGTACTCTACTGTGGGCAGGGCGAGCGCGAGGTGAGGTTGGCACGTGTTGGAAGGAGGCACCACAACCGGAGGCGAGGCTGGTGGTAGGTGTGGAGTGACGCCCCTCCCTCACCCACCTTAATGATGTTTATTCCTGCTGGGAGGCCGGCTGATCATGCAAGCATACTGCTTGCTTGACTGTATGGCTGCCTGGACTGTCTGGCTGGTTGGCTGGCTGGTCGTATGGCTGGCTGGCTGGTGGGTTGGCTGGTTGTATGGCTAGCTGTCTGGTTGGCTGGCTGGTGGGTTGGCTGGTTGTATGGCTAGCTGTCTGGTTGGTTAGCTGGCTGGTTGGCTGGCTGGCTGGAGGGCTGGCTAGTTGATAAAGACACGAGTCATCTCCGCTCACCACATGGCTCGCCGTGGTCAACCCCTCCACCACGGACGACGGTGCCACCCTTGAGGGTCAGGTCAGAGGTCAGGTGGTCGTGGTGGTTGAGGGAGGAGGCAGCGTCGTGTGCCGTCATGAGCGCGCCGGGCCGGGTACCTGGCTGGCGTGGTCATGACTGGCCCGGGGTGGCGGGGGGTTGTGCAGGTCTGTCAGGTGCAACGGGATTTCCTCTCGCATTTTGACCCTTACTTACTGCTGTATGATTGAGTACACACACACACACACACACACACACACACACCCGTGTGACGTCACCATTTTTGTTTCCTCAGCAAGGGGTTTTTAATTCTGTTTTAAGTTTTGGGTTTTTATGTACTGTGAGTTTTTTCTTTTTTTTTGTCAGTGATTATGTCTCAAGGTTTTTACTCCTTGTCAGACACCGCTTCCGTGTTGGCTGAATCTTGTGTCGTGATTTGAATTATGAATGATTTATGTTGTGACGACTTTGAACTTGATTTACCCCTGAGTGTGCCATCGACGGAGAGAGAGAGAGAGAGAGAGAGAGAGAGAGAGAGAGAGAGAGAGAGAGAGAGAGAGAGAGAGAGAGAGAGAGAGAGAGATGACCAGGATGGTTATTGTCTATTATTTAGGTTTGGGTTGGAGATAAGAGGCTGGGGACATAAACCCCAGCATTACATACGTGTTAGTTGAAAGGCAGACAATAACCGGATCTCATCAAGTTATCACACAGTGTGTGTGTGTGTGTGTGTGTGTGTGTGTGTGTGTGTGAGGCAAAGAGTGCGTGGAGGCTGTAAATATTTGTACGATGTTCAGCGTGAGACAGAGTGCGTGGCGAGGTGGGTGTAAGAGTGCGTGCTGCTGTGGTGAGACGTAGAGTGCGTGGTAGGGGGATGGGGGGAAGAAGGATGTCAGTGCTTAATCTGAGTGAGGGAAAGAGTTTGTGTGGAGGTCGGTCGGTAGATGTACAGGTGAATACGGTGCTTGCTGTACTGGACCACACCACACTACCCCAGGCTTCACATGGTGCCCCCCCCCCCCCCCCCACACACACACACACACTGTGGCCTCACGGCATCAACACACTTTTTTGGGGGGTGAGGGTCTGGCAGGCGGGCGGGCGGGCGGGTCTCGTCCAGCCAGCGCTCGCCTCATCTTGCACTCAGCCTGGAGAACGTTCGGGGCTCAGCCAAGGTGCCATGAATTTCCCCACGCTGCATGTGTGCTTTTTAAACCGTTAGCAGGGAATGTGTTTGGTCGTAATGGGGTCCAACCTAGGGAGGGCGTGTATGATGTATGATCTGGGTATTGTATGATTTATTATGATAATTCTCTTGGTTAATGTATGTCATTTTTTTCGTGAGTGTAACATTAATTTCTGTCGTGGTAGGTACATGCAGAGCGGCGGCCGTATTATGTGTATACACGCAGACAACTGTTGTCATGTTGGTGTTGGAATATGCCTCCGCTGGGCAGGTCGGTACGACCACTGAACACGACGGTACGACTCGTGTGCGACGCCCTGGTCTTTGACCTGATCCTTATAACTCAGGTCAGAGGTATGGCCATCATACCCTAGTGTCAGGGTCGTGCCTCAGAGGTCGTAGGGTCGTGCCCCAGAGGTCGTAGGGTCGTAACTCAGAGGTCGTAGGGTCGTGCCCCAGAGGTCGCAGGGTCGTGCTCCAGAGATCGTAGGGTCGTGTCCCAGGGTCGTGCCCATGGAGTCGTGCCCATGACCAGTGCCTCACATGTTCCTGCATCATGCAGGATGTGTCTCCCCCAGCGGTAGGTTCCCACACAGCAGGTTGGCCGCCACCAGCTACCCCTCTGGCCAGGTATACGTACATTAAAAGAAAGATCGTGTTATTATTACAGTCGCTCCGGTTGTGTGATACCCCCTCATGATCATTATAAGTAGGAAAAAGTATAAGATATAAGTAGGGAAATTCTCAAGGGATGGTAGACTCGTTGAAGAACATCTAATTCACAAACTTTTTTTTCTTTGTCATTGTTGAGTGTGAAAATTATTACCGACTCGCATCGTGAAGGCTACGTCATGCGTATATTCACTCCACTTAAGTGGATTAATACCGGCTACGTGAAAGGCGATCTCAGCCGCGAGCTTTTGCAAGTCAGGCTGGTTGGCAAAAGCGGAGGAAATATTTACCTTCACGAACCTATAACTAAGAATATTTATCCTGCAGCAGTCGGGGCGGAATATCAGGGAATATCTTCTTCTCTTGAATACCCATAAGACTCCGAGCGACCAAGGAAGTGAGCAGGCGATAGCCGGGCCCAGGTCTTAAACTCTCCAACTTAATCTTGGTCTCACGGGGACGACCCCCACAGCCAATCGTCGTCCAGTTGGGTGTTAAGATCGAGGGTGGGGAAGGTACAAAGGCTGGCACGTATCACTGGACTTCCATCCTCCTCCACCCAGCACCCATAGCACCCCCAGAGGTGGTCGTGATGTTTCCGGACACATTGCCTCCCTCAGCACGACGGCACGACCCTTGAGTAGGAGGACACGACTCGAACACGACAGCACGACCTTTGAGAACACTGATTGGTACTGAAACGGTAAATATGAGGCAGAGTACAGAATTGGACTCTCGGCATCACGTATCCTGTACGGAGACACAAGCACAGTACAGGATGGCTCTATACCCATGTATATGGATGCGAGTTACAGGAGTAAGCTCAGGGTCTCTTGTATTCAGTACACACACACACACACACACACACACACACACACACACACACACACACACACCAGGTGTTAGGTCAGTCGCTGTATGCATATGAACCGTAGGATCGTGTGTGAAGTAAGATGCAGCGGTGGAGTGTGGAACCTCCCAGCACTGGTGAGGTTCCCAAGACCAGCGAACCCCTCGGAATAAGACGAATCGGGATGTGTTTGGCACCGTTATCCGGCTGTGTGCTCTGGCGGCCGTGTGGGGAACTACACACGTGGCTGGAGGTACGTACACAGCGCCACCTGCCCCTCCTGTTTGCACACGTTTGTTGACAGTGATGCCTGCGCGCTGCCGTAATTTGTTCAAGCCAAC